>NC_133411.1:0-12500 GCF_049350105.2 Macaca mulatta
CCCTAACCCTAACCCTAACCCTAACCCTAACCCTAACCCTAACCCTAACCCTAACCCTAACCCTAACCCTAACCCTAACCCTAACCCTAACCCTAACCCTAACCCTAACCCTAACCCTAACCCTAACCCTAACCCTAACCCTAACCCTAACCCTAACCCTAACCCTAACCCTAACCCTAACCCTAACCCTAACCCTAACCCTAACCCTAACCCTAACCCTAACCCTAACCCTAACCCTAACCCTAACCCTAACCCTAACCCTAACCCTAACCCTAACCCTAACCCTAACCCTAACCCTAACCCTAACCCTAACCCTAACCCTAACCCTAACCCTAACCCTAACCCTAACCCTAACCCTAACCCTAACCCTAACCCTAACCCTAACCCTAACCCTAACCCTAACCCTAACCCTAACCCTAACCCTAACCCTAACCCTAACCCTAACCCTAACCCTAACCCTAACCCTAACCCTAACCCTAACCCTAACCCTAACCCTAACCCTAACCCTAACCCTAACCCTAACCCTAACCCTAACCCTAACCCTAACCCTAACCCTAACCCTAACCCTAACCCTAACCCTAACCCTAACCCTAACCCTAACCCTAACCCTAACCCTAACCCTAACCCTAACCCTAACCCTAACCCTAACCCTAACCCTAACCCTAACCCTAACCCTAACCCTAACCCTAACCCTAACCCTAACCCTAACCCTAACCCTAACCCTAACCCTAACCCTAACCCTAACCCTAACCCTAACCCTAACCCTAACCCTAACCCTAACCCTAACCCTAACCCTAACCCTAACCCTAACCCTAACCCTAACCCTAACCCTAACCCTAACCCTAACCCTAACCCTAACCCTAACCCTAACCCTAACCCTAACCCTAACCCTAACCCTAACCCTAACCCTAACCCTAACCCTAACCCTAACCCTAACCCTAACCCTAACCCTAACCCTAACCCTAACCCTAACCCTAACCCTAACCCTAACCCTAACCCTAACCCTAACCCTAACCCTAACCCTAACCCTAACCCTAACCCTAACCCTAACCCTAACCCTAACCCTAACCCTAACCCTAACCCTAACCCTAACCCTAACCCTAACCCTAACCCTAACCCTAACCCTAACCCTAACCCTAACCCTAACCCTAACCCTAACCCTAACCCTAACCCTAACCCTAACCCTAACCCTAACCCTAACCCTAACCCTAACCCTAACCCTAACCCTAACCCTAACCCTAACCCTAACCCTAACCCTAACCCTAACCCTAACCCTAACCCTAACCCTAACCCTAACCCTAACCCTAACCCTAACCCTAACCCTAACCCTAACCCTAACCCTAACCCTAACCCTAACCCTAACCCTAACCCTAACCCTAACCCTAACCCTAACCCTAACCCTAACCCTAACCCTAACCCTAACCCTAACCCTAACCCTAACCCTAACCCTAACCCTAACCCTAACCCTAACCCTAACCCTAACCCTAACCCTAACCCTAACCCTAACCCTAACCCTAACCCTAACCCTAACCCTAACCCTAACCCTAACCCTAACCCTAACCCTAACCCTAACCCTAACCCTAACCCTAACCCTAACCCTAACCCTAACCCTAACCCTAACCCTAACCCTAACCCTAACCCTAACCCTAACCCTAACCCTAACCCTAACCCTAACCCTAACCCTAACCCTAACCCTAACCCTAACCCTAACCCTAACCCTAACCCTAACCCTAACCCTAACCCTAACCCTAACCCTAACCCTAACCCTAACCCTAACCCTAACCCTAACCCTAACCCTAACCCTAACCCTAACCCTAACCCTAACCCTAACCCTAACCCTAACCCTAACCCTAACCCTAACCCTAACCCTAACCCTAACCCTAACCCTAACCCTAACCCTAACCCTAACCCTAACCCTAACCCTAACCCTAACCCTAACCCTAACCCTAACCCTAACCCTAACCCTAACCCTAACCCTAACCCTAACCCTAACCCTAACCCTAACCCTAACCCTAACCCTAACCCTAACCCTAACCCTAACCCTAACCCTAACCCTAACCCTAACCCTAACCCTAACCCTAACCCTAACCCTAACCCTAACCCTAACCCTAACCCTAACCCTAACCCTAACCCTAACCCTAACCCTAACCCTAACCCTAACCCTAACCCTAACCCTAACCCTAACCCTAACCCTAACCCTAACCCTAACCCTAACCCTAACCCTAACCCTAACCCTAACCCTAACCCTAACCCTAACCCTAACCCTAACCCTAACCCTAACCCTAACCCTAACCCTAACCCTAACCCTAACCCTAACCCTAACCCTAACCCTAACCCTAACCCTAACCCTAACCCTAACCCTAACCCTAACCCTAACCCTAACCCTAACCCTAACCCTAACCCTAACCCTAACCCTAACCCTAACCCTAACCCTAACCCTAACCCTAACCCTAACCCTAACCCTAACCCTAACCCTAACCCTAACCCTAACCCTAACCCTAACCCTAACCCTAACCCTAACCCTAACCCTAACCCTAACCCTAACCCTAACCCTAACCCTAACCCTAACCCTAACCCTAACCCTAACCCTAACCCTAACCCTAACCCTAACCCTAACCCTAACCCTAACCCTAACCCTAACCCTAACCCTAACCCTAACCCTAACCCTAACCCTAACCCTAACCCTAACCCTAACCCTAACCCTAACCCTAACCCTAACCCTAACCCTAACCCTAACCCTAACCCTAACCCTAACCCTAACCCTAACCCTAACCCTAACCCTAACCCTAACCCTAACCCTAACCCTAACCCTAACCCTAACCCTAACCCTAACCCTAACCCTAACCCTAACCCTAACCCTAACCCTAACCCTAACCCTAACCCTAACCCTAACCCTAACCCTAACCCTAACCCTAACCCTAACCCTAACCCTAACCCTAACCCTAACCCTAACCCTAACCCTAACCCTAACCCTAACCCTAACCCTAACCCTAACCCTAACCCTAACCCTAACCCTAACCCTAACCCTAACCCTAACCCTAACCCTAACCCTAACCCTAACCCTAACCCTAACCCTAACCCTAACCCTAACCCTAACCCTAACCCTAACCCTAACCCTAACCCTAACCCTAACCCTAACCCTAACCCTAACCCTAACCCTAACCCTAACCCTAACCCTAACCCTAACCCTAACCCTAACCCTAACCCTAACCCTAACCCTAACCCTAACCCTAACCCTAACCCTAACCCTAACCCTAACCCTAACCCTAACCCTAACCCTAACCCTAACCCTAACCCTAACCCTAACCCTAACCCTAACCCTAACCCTAACCCTAACCCTAACCCTAACCCTAACCCTAACCCTAACCCTAACCCTAACCCTAACCCTAACCCTAACCCTAACCCTAACCCTAACCCTAACCCTAACCCTAACCCTAACCCTAACCCTAACCCTAACCCTAACCCTAACCCTAACCCTAACCCTAACCCTAACCCTAACCCTAACCCTAACCCTAACCCTAACCCTAACCCTAACCCTAACCCTAACCCTAACCCTAACCCTAACCCTAACCCTAACCCTAACCCTAACCCTAACCCTAACCCTAACCCTAACCCTAACCCTAACCCTAACCCTAACCCTAACCCTAACCCTAACCCTAACCCTAACCCTAACCCTAACCCTAACCCTAACCCTAACCCTAACCCTAACCCTAACCCTAACCCTAACCCTAACCCTAACCCTAACCCTAACCCTAACCCTAACCCTAACCCTAACCCTAACCCTAACCCTAACCCTAACCCTAACCCTAACCCTAACCCTAACCCTAACCCTAACCCTAACCCTAACCCTAACCCTAACCCTAACCCTAACCCTAACCCTAACCCTAACCCTAACCCTAACCCTAACCCTAACCCTAACCCTAACCCTAACCCTAACCCTAACCCTAACCCTAACCCTAACCCTAACCCTAACCCTAACCCTAACCCTAACCCTAACCCTAACCCTAACCCTAACCCTAACCCTAACCCTAACCCTAACCCTAACCCTAACCCTAACCCTAACCCTAACCCTAACCCTAACCCTAACCCTAACCCTAACCCTAACCCTAACCCTAACCCTAACCCTAACCCTAACCCTAACCCTAACCCTAACCCTAACCCTAACCCTAACCCTAACCCTAACCCTAACCCTAACCCTAACCCTAACCCTAACCCTAACCCTAACCCTAACCCTAACCCTAACCCTAACCCTAACCCTAACCCTAACCCTAACCCTAACCCTAACCCTAACCCTAACCCTAACCCTAACCCTAACCCTAACCCTAACCCTAACCCTAACCCTAACCCTAACCCTAACCCTAACCCTAACCCTAACCCTAACCCTAACCCTAACCCTAACCCTAACCCTAACCCTAACCCTAACCCTAACCCTAACCCTAACCCTAACCCTAACCCTAACCCTAACCCTAACCCTAACCCTAACCCTAACCCTAACCCTAACCCTAACCCTAACCCTAACCCTAACCCTAACCCTAACCCTAACCCTAACCCTAACCCTAACCCTAACCCTAACCCTAACCCTAACCCTAACCCTAACCCTAACCCTAACCCTAACCCTAACCCTAACCCTAACCCTAACCCTAACCCTAACCCTAACCCTAACCCTAACCCTAACCCTAACCCTAACCCTAACCCTAACCCTAACCCTAACCCTAACCCTAACCCTAACCCTAACCCTAACCCTAACCCTAACCCTAACCCTAACCCTAACCCTAACCCTAACCCTAACCCTAACCCTAACCCTAACCCTAACCCTAACCCTAACCCTAACCCTAACCCTAACCCTAACCCTAACCCTAACCCTAACCCTAACCCTAACCCTAACCCTAACCCTAACCCTAACCCTAACCCTAACCCTAACCCTAACCCTAACCCTAACCCTAACCCTAACCCTAACCCTAACCCTAACCCTAACCCTAACCCTAACCCTAACCCTAACCCTAACCCTAACCCTAACCCTAACCCTAACCCTAACCCTAACCCTAACCCTAACCCTAACCCTAACCCTAACCCTAACCCTAACCCTAACCCTAACCCTAACCCTAACCCTAACCCTAACCCTAACCCTAACCCTAACCCTAACCCTAACCCTAACCCTAACCCTAACCCTAACCCTAACCCTAACCCTAACCCTAACCCTAACCCTAACCCTAACCCTAACCCTAACCCTAACCCTAACCCTAACCCTAACCCTAACCCTAACCCTAACCCTAACCCTAACCCTAACCCTAACCCTAACCCTAACCCTAACCCTAACCCTAACCCTAACCCTAACCCTAACCCTAACCCTAACCCTAACCCTAACCCTAACCCTAACCCTAACCCTAACCCTAACCCTAACCCTAACCCTAACCCTAACCCTAACCCTAACCCTAACCCTAACCCTAACCCTAACCCTAACCCTAACCCTAACCCTAACCCTAACCCTAACCCTAACCCTAACCCTAACCCTAACCCTAACCCTAACCCTAACCCTAACCCTAACCCTAACCCTAACCCTAACCCTAACCCTAACCCTAACCCTAACCCTAACCCTAACCCTAACCCTAACCCTAACCCTAACCCTAACCCTAACCCTAACCCTAACCCTAACCCTAACCCTAACCCTAACCCTAACCCTAACCCTAACCCTAACCCTAACCCTAACCCTAACCCTAACCCTAACCCTAACCCTAACCCTAACCCTAACCCTAACCCTAACCCTAACCCTAACCCTAACCCTAACCCTAACCCTAACCCTAACCCTAACCCTAACCCTAACCCTAACCCTAACCCTAACCCTAACCCTAACCCTAACCCTAACCCTAACCCTAACCCTAACCCTAACCCTAACCCTAACCCTAACCCTAACCCTAACCCTAACCCTAACCCTAACCCTAACCCTAACCCTAACCCTAACCCTAACCCTAACCCTAACCCTAACCCTAACCCTAACCCTAACCCTAACCCTAACCCTAACCCTAACCCTAACCCTAACCCTAACCCTAACCCTAACCCTAACCCTAACCCTAACCCTAACCCTAACCCTAACCCTAACCCTAACCCTAACCCTAACCCTAACCCTAACCCTAACCCTAACCCTAACCCTAACCCTAACCCTAACCCTAACCCTAACCCTAACCCTAACCCTAACCCTAACCCTAACCCTAACCCTAACCCTAACCCTAACCCTAACCCTAACCCTAACCCTAACCCTAACCCTAACCCTAACCCTAACCCTAACCCTAACCCTAACCCTAACCCTAACCCTAACCCTAACCCTAACCCTAACCCTAACCCTAACCCTAACCCTAACCCTAACCCTAACCCTAACCCTAACCCTAACCCTAACCCTAACCCTAACCCTAACCCTAACCCTAACCCTAACCCTAACCCTAACCCTAACCCTAACCCTAACCCTAACCCTAACCCTAACCCTAACCCTAACCCTAACCCTAACCCTAACCCTAACCCTAACCCTAACCCTAACCCTAACCCTAACCCTAACCCTAACCCTAACCCTAACCCTAACCCTAACCCTAACCCTAACCCTAACCCTAACCCTAACCCTAACCCTAACCCTAACCCTAACCCTAACCCTAACCCTAACCCTAACCCTAACCCTAACCCTAACCCTAACCCTAACCCTAACCCTAACCCTAACCCTAACCCTAACCCTAACCCTAACCCTAACCCTAACCCTAACCCTAACCCTAACCCTAACCCTAACCCTAACCCTAACCCTAACCCTAACCCTAACCCTAACCCTAACCCTAACCCTAACCCTAACCCTAACCCTAACCCTAACCCTAACCCTAACCCTAACCCTAACCCTAACCCTAACCCTAACCCTAACCCTAACCCTAACCCTAACCCTAACCCTAACCCTAACCCTAACCCTAACCCTAACCCTAACCCTAACCCTAACCCTAACCCTAACCCTAACCCTAACCCTAACCCTAACCCTAACCCTAACCCTAACCCTAACCCTAACCCTAACCCTAACCCTAACCCTAACCCTAACCCTAACCCTAACCCTAACCCTAACCCTAACCCTAACCCTAACCCTAACCCTAACCCTAACCCTAACCCTAACCCTAACCCTAACCCTAACCCTAACCCTAACCCTAACCCTAACCCTAACCCTAACCCTAACCCTAACCCTAACCCTAACCCTAACCCTAACCCTAACCCTAACCCTAACCCTAACCCTAACCCTAACCCTAACCCTAACCCTAACCCTAACCCTAACCCTAACCCTAACCCTAACCCTAACCCTAACCCTAACCCTAACCCTAACCCTAACCCTAACCCTAACCCTAACCCTAACCCTAACCCTAACCCTAACCCTAACCCTAACCCTAACCCTAACCCTAACCCTAACCCTAACCCTAACCCTAACCCTAACCCTAACCCTAACCCTAACCCTAACCCTAACCCTAACCCTAACCCTAACCCTAACCCTAACCCTAACCCTAACCCTAACCCTAACCCTAACCCTAACCCTAACCCTAACCCTAACCCTAACCCTAACCCTAACCCTAACCCTAACCCTAACCCTAACCCTAACCCTAACCCTAACCCTAACCCTAACCCTAACCCTAACCCTAACCCTAACCCTAACCCTAACCCTAACCCTAACCCTAACCCTAACCCTAACCCTAACCCTAACCCTAACCCTAACCCTAACCCTAACCCTAACCCTAACCCTAACCCTAACCCTAACCCTAACCCTAACCCTAACCCTAACCCTAACCCTAACCCTAACCCTAACCCTAACCCTAACCCTAACCCTAACCCTAACCCTAACCCTAACCCTAACCCTAACCCTAACCCTAACCCTAACCCTAACCCTAACCCTAACCCTAACCCTAACCCTAACCCTAACCCTAACCCTAACCCTAACCCTAACCCTAACCCTAACCCTAACCCTAACCCTAACCCTAACCCTAACCCTAACCCTAACCCTAACCCTAACCCTAACCCTAACCCTAACCCTAACCCTAACCCTAACCCTAACCCTAACCCTAACCCTAACCCTAACCCTAACCCTAACCCTAACCCTAACCCTAACCCTAACCCTAACCCTAACCCTAACCCTAACCCTAACCCTAACCCTAACCCTAACCCTAACCCTAACCCTAACCCTAACCCTAACCCTAACCCTAACCCTAACCCTAACCCTAACCCTAACCCTAACCCTAACCCTAACCCTAACCCTAACCCTAACCCTAACCCTAACCCTAACCCTAACCCTAACCCTAACCCTAACCCTAACCCTAACCCTAACCCTAACCCTAACCCTAACCCTAACCCTAACCCTAACCCTAACCCTAACCCTAACCCTAACCCTAACCCTAACCCTAACCCTAACCCTAACCCTAACCCTAACCCTAACCCTAACCCTAACCCTAACCCTAACCCTAACCCTAACCCTAACCCTAACCCTAACCCTAACCCTAACCCTAACCCTAACCCTAACCCTAACCCTAACCCTAACCCTAACCCTAACCCTAACCCTAACCCTAACCCTAACCCTAACCCTAACCCTAACCCTAACCCTAACCCTAACCCTAACCCTAACCCTAACCCTAACCCTAACCCTAACCCTAACCCTAACCCTAACCCTAACCCTAACCCTAACCCTAACCCTAACCCTAACCCTAACCCTAACCCTAACCCTAACCCTAACCCTAACCCTAACCCTAACCCTAACCCTAACCCTAACCCTAACCCTAACCCTAACCCTAACCCTAACCCTAACCCTAACCCTAACCCTAACCCTAACCCTAACCCTAACCCTAACCCTAACCCTAACCCTAACCCTAACCCTAACCCTAACCCTAACCCTAACCCTAACCCTAACCCTAACCCTAACCCTAACCCTAACCCTAACCCTAACCCTAACCCTAACCCTAACCCTAACCCTAACCCTAACCCTAACCCTAACCCTAACCCTAACCCTAACCCTAACCCTAACCCTAACCCTAACCCTAACCCTAACCCTAACCCTAACCCTAACCCTAACCCTAACCCTAACCCTAACCCTAACCCTAACCCTAACCCTAACCCTAACCCTAACCCTAACCCTAACCCTAACCCTAACCCTAACCCTAACCCTAACCCTAACCCTAACCCTAACCCTAACCCTAACCCTAACCCTAACCCTAACCCTAACCCTAACCCTAACCCTAACCCTAACCCTAACCCTAACCCTAACCCTAACCCTAACCCTAACCCTAACCCTAACCCTAACCCTAACCCTAACCCTAACCCTAACCCTAACCCTAACCCTAACCCTAACCCTAACCCTAACCCTAACCCTAACCCTAACCCTAACCCTAACCCTAACCCTAACCCTAACCCTAACCCTAACCCTAACCCTAACCCTAACCCTAACCCTAACCCTAACCCTAACCCTAACCCTAACCCTAACCCTAACCCTAACCCTAACCCTAACCCTAACCCTAACCCTAACCCTAACCCTAACCCTAACCCTAACCCTAACCCTAACCCTAACCCTAACCCTAACCCTAACCCTAACCCTAACCCTAACCCTAACCCTAACCCTAACCCTAACCCTAACCCTAACCCTAACCCTAACCCTAACCCTAACCCTAACCCTAACCCTAACCCTAACCCTAACCCTAACCCTAACCCTAACCCTAACCCTAACCCTAACCCTAACCCTAACCCTAACCCTAACCCTAACCCTAACCCTAACCCTAACCCTAACCCTAACCCTAACCCTAACCCTAACCCTAACCCTAACCCTAACCCTAACCCTAACCCTAACCCTAACCCTAACCCTAACCCTAACCCTAACCCTAACCCTAACCCTAACCCTAACCCTAACCCTAACCCTAACCCTAACCCTAACCCTAACCCTAACCCTAACCCTAACCCTAACCCTAACCCTAACCCTAACCCTAACCCTAACCCTAACCCTAACCCTAACCCTAACCCTAACCCTAACCCTAACCCTAACCCTAACCCTAACCCTAACCCTAACCCTAACCCTAACCCTAACCCTAACCCTAACCCTAACCCTAACCCTAACCCTAACCCTAACCCTAACCCTAACCCTAACCCTAACCCTAACCCTAACCCTAACCCTAACCCTAACCCTAACCCTAACCCTAACCCTAACCCTAACCCTAACCCTAACCCTAACCCTAACCCTAACCCTAACCCTAACCCTAACCCTAACCCTAACCCTAACCCTAACCCTAACCCTAACCCTAACCCTAACCCTAACCCTAACCCTAACCCTAACCCTAACCCTAACCCTAACCCTAACCCTAACCCTAACCCTAACCCTAACCCTAACCCTAACCCTAACCCTAACCCTAACCCTAACCCTAACCCTAACCCTAACCCTAACCCTAACCCTAACCCTAACCCTAACCCTAACCCTAACCCTAACCCTAACCCTAACCCTAACCCTAACCCTAACCCTAACCCTAACCCTAACCCTAACCCTAACCCTAACCCTAACCCTAACCCTAACCCTAACCCTAACCCTAACCCTAACCCTAACCCTAACCCTAACCCTAACCCTAACCCTAACCCTAACCCTAACCCTAACCCTAACCCTAACCCTAACCCTAACCCTAACCCTAACCCTAACCCTAACCCTAACCCTAACCCTAACCCTAACCCTAACCCTAACCCTAACCCTAACCCTAACCCTAACCCTAACCCTAACCCTAACCCTAACCCTAACCCTAACCCTAACCCTAACCCTAACCCTAACCCTAACCCTAACCCTAACCCTAACCCTAACCCTAACCCTAACCCTAACCCTAACCCTAACCCTAACCCTAACCCTAACCCTAACCCTAACCCTAACCCTAACCCTAACCCTAACCCTAACCCTAACCCTAACCCTAACCCTAACCCTAACCCTAACCCTAACCCTAACCCTAACCCTAACCCTAACCCTAACCCTAACCCTAACCCTAACCCTAACCCTAACCCTAACCCTAACCCTAACCCTAACCCTAACCCTAACCCTAACCCTAACCCTAACCCTAACCCTAACCCTAACCCTAACCCTAACCCTAACCCTAACCCTAACCCTAACCCTAACCCTAACCCTAACCCTAACCCTAACCCTAACCCTAACCCTAACCCTAACCCTAACCCTAACCCTAACCCTAACCCTAACCCTAACCCTAACCCTAACCCTAACCCTAACCCTAACCCTAACCCTAACCCTAACCCTAACCCTAACCCTAACCCTAACCCTAACCCTAACCCTAACCCTAACCCTAACCCTAACCCTAACCCTAACCCTAACCCTAACCCTAACCCTAACCCTAACCCTAACCCTAACCCTAACCCTAACCCTAACCCTAACCCTAACCCTAACCCTAACCCTAACCCTAACCCTAACCCTAACCCTAACCCTAACCCTAACCCTAACCCTAACCCTAACCCTAACCCTAACCCTAACCCTAACCCTAACCCTAACCCTAACCCTAACCCTAACCCTAACCCTAACCCTAACCCTAACCCTAACCCTAACCCTAACCCTAACCCTAACCCTAACCCTAACCCTAACCCTAACCCTAACCCTAACCCTAACCCTAACCCTAACCCTAACCCTAACCCTAACCCTAACCCTAACCCTAACCCTAACCCTAACCCTAACCCTAACCCTAACCCTAACCCTAACCCTAACCCTAACCCTAACCCTAACCCTAACCCTAACCCTAACCCTAACCCTAACCCTAACCCTAACCCTAACCCTAACCCTAACCCTAACCCTAACCCTAACCCTAACCCTAACCCTAACCCTAACCCTAACCCTAACCCTAACCCTAACCCTAACCCTAACCCTAACCCTAACCCTAACCCTAACCCTAACCCTAACCCTAACCCTAACCCTAACCCTAACCCTAACCCTAACCCTAACCCTAACCCTAACCCTAACCCTAACCCTAACCCTAACCCTAACCCTAACCCTAACCCTAACCCTAACCCTAACCCTAACCCTAACCCTAACCCTAACCCTAACCCTAACCCTAACCCTAACCCTAACCCTAACCCTAACCCTAACCCTAACCCTAACCCTAACCCTAACCCTAACCCTAACCCTAACCCTAACCCTAACCCTAACCCTAACCCTAACCCTAACCCTAACCCTAACCCTAACCCTAACCCTAACCCTAACCCTAACCCTAACCCTAACCCTAACCCTAACCCTAACCCTAACCCTAACCCTAACCCTAACCCTAACCCTAACCCTAACCCTAACCCTAACCCTAACCCTAACCCTAACCCTAACCCTAACCCTAACCCTAACCCTAACCCTAACCCTAACCCTAACCCTAACCCTAACCCTAACCCTAACCCTAACCCTAACCCTAACCCTAACCCTAACCCTAACCCTAACCCTAACCCTAACCCTAACCCTAACCCTAACCCTAACCCTAACCCTAACCCTAACCCTAACC
>NC_133411.1:4325000-4450000 GCF_049350105.2 Macaca mulatta
GGTTAATATAAGCACTACTCTCACGATCTAAATAGAATTATGATTTTTTTTGAGAACTGACACAATTTGTGTATGAAAGAAGTTTTTTTTTTTTCTATTTGTTGTGATGTTGTATTTATCTCAAAGAACGTAGGAAACCTGGCACGTAAATAATATCAGATTGAGAAAACTAAAAAACAAAGAAACACACACACAACTGGATTTTAAAAACAAAATAAAACAGTTTTTAGAAAATCAATGTTACATTTTTTTGACAGGGATAGGTGCACATGTGGATCTTGATCATTTTACGAACATGTTATAGATTAAATAAAGGTATTTAACATGGGATGCATTCCAGGTAAGCCTCGGTGGGACTCCAAGGGTCTGTGTCCGAAGCATGAAGGACTGGGTTCTGCCTCCCAATGGCCTGGAAGCCAAACTGTGTGAGGGCTGTAGAATCTTAGGATGCTGGAGCTGGGAAGTGTGGGGACTCCCCTTGTGCCACTGTTCTGTTTACAAGGCAGCTGCTCATCCACAGGAGAACTGGAAACGGGAAGCTCTCTGCATGTTTAGGATGCTTCCTCCTTTCCCTCTCCTTCTTTGTCCTCCAGGAAGTGACCAGGAGGACTCACGGTCTCACCCATGCCCCCTTCCCCATACCTAACTCTGTTTGGGGTGGTGTCCATCCCCAGAAATGCCCCACATTCCAAACCTCCTCCAACGTCCCGAGTGCACTGCCGCAACACCTGATCAACTCACGGGGGAGTCGCTGGGGGCTGCAGGGTCACCTGTGCAGGTGATGCATCTGTGCTTGAGCTTCCATGAAGACATTTCACACGCAAAGAAACAGCCAAACAGCAGCCTGAATACCCCATTCTATCAATGCCCTGAGCCTTGCTCCACCTGCCTGTGCACATCTCAGGAACAGTCACCTGGGACACCTGTATTTTGGCATGTGGTTTTCCCAACTCTTCCATCAAGCAAACCTGCAGTGTGTGTAGAGAAGCCCTGGAGGCAGCCAACCCCTCTCATGATGCCTCTGACTTCTTCCTGCAGCCCGGATTTACTGCCGCTTCCTTCTCTGTGGATTTCGCCTCCTTCTTTTGCAACCAGCCTGCACCACCAGATGCTGCTGCCCCGCGTCCCAGTCACACCCTCCTGCTGCTGGCAGGCTCCCCATGGTTGCCTCTGTGCCCTCAGCCTGGAAACCGAACCCCCTTTGTCGGTGTTTTGACCTTCAACCTTGTCGTGCACTGTTTCAGTTGCCAGAGAGACGGCTGTGACCCAAACCACATGCCCTGGTTCTCCCAGGTCTCCCATCTCGGAGGTTCGTGTCTAACAAATCACTGCAGGAGGGAGCCAGGTGCCTCCCCTGAGAGCTTTTCCTCAAGGCTTCCGGAGCCTTACAAAGGTCGAGCTTCCTGCTCTGGCCCTGCCCAGGACACAGTGAGACTGGGTGTGGAGACAGCAGCCCCCAGGTGTGGGTATCTCCTCCCCTGCTCCCGTCTGTCCTCAGCAGGTGGATATGCAGGCTCTTGGGCTGTTGCTGAACCTGCAGCTGGTTCTGGGGGATGACGCCTTTCCTGAGCTGCTCTTCTAACAAACAGTCCAGATTGTCTGCGAGACATCTAGGGTAGGACCAAGCTTTGGCCAAGCATAGAACTGATGCCAGGGCGCTGTGTCCGAAGTGGTGTGGGCTCAGTTCCTCCCTCTTCCGGCTTCCCCCCAGGCTGTCAAATCAGAGCCCTGCTCATTTTGGAACTAGGTCCCGTATTGGGAAGACACACAATCCACTGGGATGTGTTCCGAGGAAAAAACAAAATGCTTGGCTAATGGTCGTTTCAGCCCATCGGAAGCTCCCCAGCTCAGGTGGCAGGAGGGCTGGAGGGTCCAGGTATGTGCAGCTTCTTCTGGAGGCCTTCAGGCTCCGCACCCCCTCTCTTACCTCCACCAGCACAACGGTGCCTTCTTGTCCTCACCCCCGCATCCAAGCGTCCACCATGGCAGTGGGGCATTAGAGCCCAACACCCCATCTCTATTAGTTTCTTTCATGGCTACAACAAAGTGGCACAGACCAGGCAGCTTAAACAACAGGAATTTATTCTCACAGTCCTGGAGGGCTGGAGTCTGAAATCCAGGTGTCACAGGGCCATGCTCCCTCCAAGGCCTCCAGGGGAGGAACCCTCCTGACTCTCTGGCTTCCGGCAGGACCATTGACCCCAGCACTCTGGGACTTACAGGTTCATCCCTCCCCTCTCCGCCGCCACCTCCACCTGACATTCCCCCAGGCCTGTGCCCAAATCTCCCTCTTCTTACAAGGATACCATTCATTGGTTCAGGGCCTACCCTACTCCACGATGCTCTCATCTAAATGTAGCTGGTTACATCTGCAAAGGTCTTCTTTCCATTTGTACATTTTTTGCTTTTATTATTTTTAATTGGCACATAAAAATTGTACATATTTATGCGATACAGTGTGACATTGCTCTACATGTATACAACATGTAATGATCAGCCAGGGTAATTAACATAGCCGTCACCTCAAACAGTGATATTTCTTTGTACTGGGAACATTCCCAATTCAATTCGATCTCTTCCAGTTGATTGAAAATGTACAGTTAGTTGCAAATGACAGTCACCCTGTAATTGTATGTATTGAGCTATATATATACAGCACTATACAGCTCTAGAACTGTGTCTCCTGTTGAGTTGGGTGTGTGCATTCGTTAACTACCTTCTGGCTAGAGGAGGCCATGTGCTGAGGTTTTGAGTGGACAAACGTTTTGGGAGACACCATTCAATGGTGATACTACCCCAGCCAAGGAAGGAGGAAAAGGGTCAGGGGTGTTCCCGACTGCTCTCTTCCTCCTTGTCCTTTTATGTAGAAACAGAGGCCTTTGCAGAAGTCCCTCCTGCCTCCATAGACACAAGTTTAATTTCTTTATTGGCTAAAATGGGTCCACTGCATGAGGTGGTTTCGTGCGGTGTCTCCCCAGACCCCCAGTGAGTATGGCGCTGGAAAGCTGGATGGCGAACAGGATGACAGCTGCAGTGCCTTCACCTCACACCCTCAGGTCTGGAAGCCTCTGCCCCTGTGTGGACCCAGAGCGGTAAGGTCCTCTCAGAGAGCCCTGCATCCTGCAGCCTGTCACCTCTTCCTCCACCTTCTCCACCATTGCCTCCATCTAACCTCTGGAGCAATTCTTATGGGCAAGTTGAAGACAAAGTGGACCATGTGGTGGAGACGTCTGACTGGCACAAATTGGCTTGGGGACATGCAGCCCACAGTCCTTGGGACATGAGGCCCACAGCCCTGTCTCAGGAGCTGGCCTGGTCATCTTGCTGTTTTGGCCTCTGGGCTTGGGCTGGGTTGAGCTCTGCTCATTTTGCTTTAATCCCAACCTTAGCATGCTTCCCTCAGACTCTAATTTTTGTGTTCCTCATTCCTCCTGGAAATTCCTCACCAAAGCAAATCCCATTTCCTCCTTTTCCCTGTGAACATTAAGTGGTTGATGCAGGCCACACCAGCGTTGGGACACGTCACGTAACTTTCAAAAGTGACATCAATGTAATAGAATGAGTGTGGTATAGTTCTACGCCAGCCTCTGACACTGTAGGTAGATAAATAGATCCAAAAAATTATTGGATGTCGTCAAAGCAAACTTCAGATTCTTGTTTAGCACATGATGGCACTTGGAATAACCTTCACAAACCATTAACTAACCAACCAAATAAGAAGGCACTGCGTTCCTCACTCATCAACATACAGAATATAACTACTGACTTCTCAGTGAAATTCTGTTTTAAAGTCATGAGATAATTCCTGGGTAACAGAGTGGATGAGTTGGAAATGCTCACCGCCCCTCAGTCAAATTTTCTTTCTTTCTCATCCACAGGACTCTGACTATGTGCCGGGAGCCTGGTGCATACCTCGTTCCAGCCTCCTTTGCAGCTCGATGTGGCTGCCTGGCTGATCCTGGCCATTGAAATGCAAGAGCAGGTGTGCCTGGGCTCCTCCAAAGCTGCCTAATGCCAGTGCCTCCGCCAGGCAGCTCCCGCAAGCCCACTCACCTCTTCCTCCCATGGTCTGGGATGTGAGTGTGCATTCCGGGGGCTGTCAGCCACCTTGGCCCAGGAGAGGACTTTGAGAAATGGAGTCCATATGGGATGCAGAGACCACAGAGTGAACGTTGAGTCCCTAGCAATTGCATTTAAGCATCAGGTCTGTAGTCTCTCTGCTAGCAACGGAATGCACTTTCGAGCCCAAACAACCTCTTCCCCTACATCCCTCCAGCACGCCAGGGTCCAGTGAGTCTGCGGGGTTGCCCTGGTACGGCATTTTACTGATAGTCACATAGAGGACTTGGTGGGGACCCTTGGTGTGTGATGGAATGTGGGGAGGGAGGGCAGCTGGGCATGTTTTTCCTTTCTTCTGATAACAGGACTTCAGTTTGCCATGGTGGGTGTAGACCCCTCCACATGCTCAGTCTTGGAGCTGACAGCACCTCTTAGAGATCATCAGAGGTCAAGAAGTCGGGCTTGGCTCCCAATCCCCATGGCGACAGTGGGTCCAATGAAGGTCAGTCCCATGACTGGGGAGACCATGGCAAAGAGGCCTCAGTCTTGCAAACTGAATTGCAGCAGGGGTGCAGAGAAGAGTGGAAACCTGCTGGGGGGCAGCTCTTGGGTCCAGCTGTGCCTGAAGCCAGCTAGCCTTGGACTTCTCAGGTCTCTGGAGCAGTAAATTCCTCTTCTTCTAAACAAGTGTGCATGCCCTAGGTTATTTTTTAACAATCACTCACAAACATGCTTTCTAATAAGAGGTAACACAAGAACAGCCAGTTTGGGGCCAGGCCCCGAGGATGGGAGTGGTGTCTGTCTTGAACAGGATTGTTCTTCTAGGCCTAGCACGGAGTCCGGTTCCTAGCATATGTGGTAGAAACTAGAAAATGGTTCCCCCCCCCAAAAAAAGGACTGAATCCTTGGGAACAACTCATGTTGCTTTACATTGCAAAACAGACTTTATAGACAGGATTAAGTTTCAAATTCTGAGCTTGGGGGATCACTCTGGATTCCTCTGGGGGGCCTGCATGTCCTCACCTGCATCCTGATAGGAGGAAAGTGCAGGGGGATTTGACTTCGACAGAAATGAAGAGGACAGACACACAGAGGAGAGAACCAGGTGGCCATGAGATAGAGGCTGGAGTGATGCGGTCACAAGCCAAGGAATGCTGGAGGCCACCAGGGCAGAAAGAGGCTGGGAGTGGTTTTGTTTCTGAGCCCAGCACCTTTTGAGAATGGATTTCAGTTTGTGATGATTTGCATGGCAGAGTGTGCATACGTAGTGGCCATCGCCTTCTGCTGAAGGGCCTTCTGTGGCGCTGACCATATGAAAAGGCCACTGCCCCGGCACCTTCCTTCCCTAGAGCTATCTGTCCACGTGCCACTGGCAGCTCTGTTAGGGTATGCCCACAACATCCCAAATTAATTCCCCAGAAGCACGTCTTATCCTCTCTCCCCACATTGGGGCCTTTTACATCTTTCCCCACAGGGGGAATGTCAGGGACGTAAGGTCCCTTGAGCCACACACCTGCGAATTCCCTTCTACTTGCTCCTCTTTCCCACCAGCAGAGTCCAGCATCAGGTTCTTAGCTTTTTCCTCTTCAGTATCTCTTGACGCATTTTTTTCTTGGCACCTCCCTGGCCCTCACCTTAGTTCAAGCTGCTCTGTCTCTCACCTGCGTGATGGCCTGGACTTCCAAACTGACAACGCTTCATGCATGCTTCTTCTGCAGCCAGGTGAGCAACACTTTGGGTCAAGTCACCCCCGGGCAAGGTACTTCCCATAAAGAACAGTTCCAGGATCCATCAGCTCCTTCATGCTCTGGCCCCACCCTGCTAGCTCCCGGGGTGAACCTGCACCCAGCCATGCAGCTAGCAGGCACTCTTCAGTGACTCGCCCGCTCCCTGTGTTCTTCATGGATGCTGTTGTGGTAGGACAGCCTCTTCTGCCAGTTTTGAGCCCGTGCCTTGGTTTCTCCTTCTCAGCTCCTACTCACCCTTCAGACCGAGCTTCTGTCACTTTCCCTCCCTCAGAAACATCTTCCCCCATTTCCCAGACCAGGGCAATCCCCATTAGTCAATGTTTTAATCACAACTGTTGTTTCATATTAATTCATGTGATTCTTGAAATTGCCTAAAATCACACAGATCTTTATCACTAGCTTTGAAGCTCACGAAGGCAGAAAGCAAGCGTGACTTTGCTTATCACTACATCCTGGGTTCGTAGGACAATACCTCACATGTGGG
Organism: Macaca mulatta; assembly: GCF_049350105.2. Lineage (NCBI taxonomy): Eukaryota > Metazoa > Chordata > Mammalia > Primates > Cercopithecidae > Macaca > Macaca mulatta. The sequence continues at coordinate 4,331,292 of NC_133411.1, forward strand.
ACATCGTTAGCAATGATTTATTGAATCAAAGGACACTGGTTTAGAGAACAAAACACCAGCACCTGCTCAACATACTTGTCACGGTATTAGGCATCTCCAAAGAATCAAGTGTCCCATGAAGTTTCTTCTTTTGTATACCTTTGACATCTCTCTGTGTTTTCCACTGATAATGACATTGAACTATATCATTTTATTGATTTATTTCATAATGCATTGGTTATTACATTTTTATCTCAAGAAAGGTCAACCACCAGCTTGTTTTGAGACGTATTACTTGGAAGAGTAATAAAGAAGCGTTATCATCCATTATAAAATAAACCATATACTTTCTCCTGTTGTAAAGTCCACTTTCAACCATTGCACGAAAGCCAGAGAAGAATCACCTCCTACTTCTGGAGAGTTGTTCCTTGAGGCTCACCCTACGGGCATCCAGTGCTCTCTCACCCCTGTCTGCACCCCCAGCTTCTGGATGCCCCAGAGGCACATCCTGCCGTGCCACCCACCCCTGCTCCTTCCATCCCCGGGGGGATCACCGCAGCACAGGAATGTGATGTTTTCTTGGTATGGCTGAAATGAGACGTATGGCCCATCATCCATCATTTTCCCGTCATACTTTCATACCTTGTCTGCTCACCCTCAGGACTCCTGCAAGAGCACGGAGTGGATTCCTGTGTAAGTTCTTGGCCAGCTGCGAGGTGTCCCGCTGAAGAGGGCATTCTGCCTCTCCGGAGGCTCTCACAGCCCATAGGCATCCCAGCCAAGCATAACACAAGCTGGGCGTCCCTCAAAGCTCTCTCCAGGCCAGCGTCTACTAACCTTTCTAACAGGTGGCCTCTGAGACCAGCTGTGCAGGAGAAGGGGCTGGAGTCGGGGGCGGGTAAAAGAGAGTTTGAGACAATTCTAACAAATACCCAAGCTTGTTAATTCTTCACTAAAGACATTTACTAACTTTCCTGTGATAAAGTGAAAACTGCTGGATTTTTTTTTTTTCCATTTTAAAATAAAACTCAGGCCTAGTGTGGTGGCTTACCCTGTAATCACAGCACTTTGGGAGGCCGAGGCAAGTGGATCACCTGAGGTCAGAAATTTGAGACCAGCCTGGCCAACATGGTGAAACCCCGTCTCTATTAAAAATACAAAATAGCTGGGCGTGGTGGCGGGTGCCTGTAATCCCAGCTACTTGGGAGGCTGAGGCAGGAGAATCGCTTGATTCCTGGGAGGCGGAGATTGCAGTGAGCCAAGATCACGCCACTGCAACTCCAACCTGGGCAACAAGAGCAAAACTCCATCACAAAAATAATGAATAAATAAATAAATAAATAAATAAAACAAAATAAAATAAAACTCACTGTGGTTTAAATGACAATGCCATGAGCACCCAGAGACAGAGTTTTGCACAATAATCTCTTCTTTTCAGGGACATGCAAGATAGACATTTTGACTGTTATTTTTAGCTTCAGAATTAATTTTTTAAAAGGGATTTTAACTTTTATTCTCAGTTCACAGGTACATGTGTGCAGGGCTGTTATATAGATCAACTGGTGTCATGGGATTTACTGTACAGATTATTTCGTCATCTGGGTACTAAGCCTAATACTCATTAGTTTTTTTTTTTCCTGCTGCTCTCCCTTCTCCCCGCTCCACTCTTCAATAGGCACCAGGGTCTGCTGTTCCCTTTTCTATGTACCCATGTGTTCTTGTCATTTAGCTCCTACTTATAAGTAAGAACATGCCGTATTTAGTTTTCTCTTCTTGCATTAGTTTGCCAAGGATAATGGCCTCTAGCTCCATCCACGTTCCAGCAAAGGACATAACCTCTTTCTTTTATATGGCTGCGTAGTATTCCGTGGTGTAAACGTACCACATTTTCTTTATCCAGGATATCACTGATGGGCACTTAGGCTGATTTCATGCCTTTGTCCTTGTGAGCAGTGCTACAATGAATATAACGTGCGTGTGTCTTTATAATCAAATGATTTATATTCCTTTTGTTGAAATAAAATGATTTCTATTCCCTTGGGTATATACCCAGTAATGGGATGACTGGGTGGAATGGTATTTCTGGCTCTAGGTCTTTGAGGAGTTGCCACAGTGTCTTCTGTGGCTGAACTAGTTTACATTCCCATCAACAGTGTATAAGCCTTCCCTTTTCTTCACAACCTGTAGCGCAAGGAAATCAGTGAGCATGCTTCAGTGTGTTCCAGCGCATGGACAGAACCACAGTGGTCTTAGCCTGGAAGTCACTTTTCAAGTCGGTGTCATCAACAGCAGAGGAGAAAAGGCCATGACCCAACTGGCCTCATCCAGACACTTGTCTCTCCTGAGTTTAAACAAGGATGCTGGTGCACTTCAAAGGTGAATGGCTGGTGTGCAGCCTGGGGACACAGCAGAGTGCCACCAATACCGGCCAGCTAAATATTGGCTTCCCAATGTTGGATTGAGGGGCAAATCTTTAGGAAAATTCCCATTCAAAGTGTCAATTCCAGTCCGAAGGGGCTGAAATTCAGTCCTATGTAAAGTGCGCATGGCACACATTCACCTAGAATAAGTGTCAGATTTCATCCATTTACAAAGAAGTAAAAACAGATTTCATCATGATTTAGATTATTGTCTCCACTTTCCAAGTAAAATGTGGTGAGTAGTTTGGCATAAATTGGAAAGAGGATGAGCACAGGACATCATTTTACAAAATTAAACAAGGAAGAATAAACTTGAGTTTTATGAAAACTTTTTCAAATATTACTGTCATTTGTAGACTATAAATAAATGAATAAATGAATTTTATTTGTTCATTTATTTATTTTTGTTTGTTTTTTGTTTTTTGAGGTGGAGTCCTTCTCTGTTACCCAGGCTGGAGTGCAGTGGTATAATTTCGCTTCACTGCAACCTCGCCCTCCCAGGTTTAAGTGATTCTCCTGCCTCAGCCTCCCGAGTAGCTGGGATTACATTGCCAGCCACCACGCTTGGCTATTTTTTTTTTTAATTTTTAATTTTTAGTAGAGATGGGGTTTTGCCATTTTGGACAGGCCCATCTCCAACTCCTGAGCTCAAGCAATCTGCCTGCCTTGGCCTTCCAAAGGGCTGGGATTAGAGGCGTGAGCCACTGCACCCGGCCACATTTTATTTATTTTTAAATGTTGTATTAGTCCTTTTTCACGATGCTGATAAAGACATACCTGAGACTGGACAATTTACAGACGAAAAAGAGGTTTAATGGACTTACAGTTCCACCCGGCTGGGGAAGCCTCATAATCATGGTGGAAGGCAAAGAGGAGCAAGTCACATCTTACATGGATGGCAGCAGCCAGAGACAGAGAGCTTGTGCAGAGAGACTCTCCCTTCTAAAACCATCAGATCTTGTGAGACTGATTCACTGTCACAAGACCAGAATGGGAAAGACCTGCCTCCATGATTCAATTACCTCTCACCAGGTCTCTCCCATAACATGCGGGAATTCTGGGAGCTACAACATGAGATTTTTATGGGGACACAGAGCCGAACCATATCAAATGCGTTTATCAAATGATCAGCTTGGCTTGCAGGAAGTCACACAGCTGATTATTGGAAACTCCGAGAGTATAAATTAAGATTCTGACTTTCAGGGCTTTCTCCATTTCCACATGGCAAATTTTGCTTTATGTACCTCTCGTGTTTATTCTTATTTTAAAGGCTAATATTATTATTCTTGTTTGCCTGCACCATGCTCCCCTGGACAAGTCCTTTATCCTACTTGTATTCTTCCTTAAGAGCCTGAAGGTCTTTGGGGCCATTTCTTCTTGTAGAGCTTTAGAACCACAGTGTAAAATTCTGCACAGGCTATGAAAAAGTGTCTTCTAGGATTGTTTTTAATTGAAAGACTTGGAGACAATTCCTTATCCTGGGTCACTGAAAGATGTATATTGGTCTCAGAGTTGGAGTAAAAGCAGAGTGTCATGCCTGTGGCTGGACGAAGGGGCTGTGCTGTCCTTCTCCTTGGGGCCTCTTCCATGAGGACCCCTGGCCTTCCATGGATACTCCTTCCATGCCAGGATCCTGAGAGTTCAGCCCCGTGAGGTTTCTATTCAGCACTTGTGGCCTTGGTGCAAGGGCAGAAAGACTTCCCTGGGGTGGTGGCTGTTATCCTGGGTGCACAGGGTGTCTGGGGAACCCCAGACTGGATGTCGTGGGTCACACAGAGCTCCAGTTTCCTGAAGGGCTTATGGTCAGACTACCGCTTAAGCAAGGCAGTGAGAACCAGTTTCCTGGCTTTCCATTCCCCGGTGTCATTGGATAGTGAGGTTTCATTAGCTTTAACATGACACCTGTTCAAGTTTATCACATGACCCAGCTTCACGTTTTAAATAAGCTCTATTTCACAGTGGTCCAGGTTAAGCCAGTTCTGCAGATAGATGCAGTGAGCATGGGACCAGGTGATGGAACCAGGTGTGTTATTTTGTTTTTCTTTTGCACTCCTTATTTTTACTGGCATGGGTGCTATGAGGAAACTGGCTTTCTTCTTTGCCTGTGATACTGTTTAGGACACTCAGATGGTTTTTGTCTTTGTTTTGTTTTTCCCATCTATAAAGATTATTTCACTAAGGCATGCTCATACTCAGAAGACGCACCTGTTCTCTCAGATTTCCAAACTTTTATTTTAATTCTGTTTAATGAGTATATAATGTTGAGCATGTGAGGCTTTGAGCTGGGAAAGAAAGAAGATGCTCTCTGTGGCCTTCTGAGTCTGTGTTCTATAAGAGGGACGAGACACACCTGGACACCTGTAAGGCAAGATGAAGAAAAGGATTGGGGCAGGAGAGTGCACAGTGCTAGGTGTGTGGCCAGACAACACAGGCCGAAGCTGGTTCCCATGGAAGGGGGTCGAGGGTGGGGAGGAGGATGAGGCTGGGGCCTCGATCTGCATCTGGGGCAGGCTCCTCTGGAGGGCTTGGTAGGCACAGATGGCTGGGGACCTCCCCGATCCAATCCCAGCTTCTGTGTCCATTGGTCTGGATGGAGCTGGTCAGTGTGTATTTGTAACAAGTGCCAGTTAACTAACACTGCTGTCCCAGAACTCCACCTCAGGAGCCACTTGGTTTTCGGGGTGCCAGGGCTCTGGTGACAAGGTTGGCCAGGCGCTCTTCTCAACCACGTTCACTACCAAGCTCGCGGGCTGTGTGATTCTCCCTGGGGGCAGCTGATGATGGCTTCCTCTCTGGAGAAGACTGGCTCCAGACCTCCCAGTGCCTGGCTCTGGTGACCTCAGCCATCCACTGGTGTGGTCCTACTGGGTATCCTGCTGAAAGCTCAGAGGTGGGCAGCCTTTCCGTCTCTCCTCACCAGCTCCCGGGGACAGCACCCACTGAGGCACTGGCCAGGCCAAGAACATGCCATGGTGCGTGCTTAGGAGCAAGCCCCTCTTTTCCTAGCCTTCTGACCTCAACCCTCAGCTATGTGCAATCAGGTAGCAGCTTTTTCCCTACTTGCAGGAAATTTGGTGGAGATAGAGATGGCATCTCTCCAACACCCTTAACAAGTCGCCATTTGTGTCACTATCATTGGCACCTATGGCCTTAACTTTTACAAATTTCCTCTCCTGGGGTCACAGGTCCTCCAAGTCCCCTCTTCGTTTTTCTTTCTGCGACTTGAACACCACTTATAGGAGCAAAGTGCAGATTCAGCTTTGAGCGAGGTAGAGAAGGCACAGAATAATTCCTGGTCCAAGGGTCTTCCAGCCAAATTCCTGGCTAACAGCTACCTGAGAAAAGTTCTCTGACTAAGTGGGAGTGTCAGAAATGTCAAAAGAATAATACTTATCTGGCTTTCCACGTGTGCATGTGTGTGTGTTATGTGTGGCTGCAGGCTTCTGCAAGTATGTGTGTGTATGTGGGTATGAGAATGTGTGTGTGCATTGTGAGTGTGTGTGTGTAGATGCGTGTATGGGTGTGCACGCATGTGGGAGGATGAATGCAGGCATAGGTGTGTGCACTTACGTGTAATTGTATGTGCACATGTGTATATGTGTGTGGAGGTGGGTGTGGAATGTGTATATGTGTGGGAGGGTTATGCAGACATAGGTGTGTGCACTGCAGTTTAAATGTGTGTGTGCACATGTGTATGTGTATGTAGATGGATGTACAGGTGTGTGTGTGCATTTGGGTGTAGGCGTGTGCACATGAGTGTAGGTGTGTATGTGTACAGGAATGCATGTCTGTGTAGATGTGTGAATGGATGTGTGTGCATATGGGGTGTGGGCATACCTGTGTTAATTTGGGCCTATGTGTGCTTAGGCATGTGTGTGTGTGTAGAAACAAGGATGGGTGTGTGTCCCTGTGGGAGTGTGTGTGTAGGCATAGGTGTGTGCACTTGGGAGTAGCCGTGTATGTGCACATGTGTGCGTGTACAGAAGCATGGATGGGTGTGTGTGCATGTGGGAGGATGCATGTAGCATAGGTGTGTGGACTTGGGTGCAGTTGTGAATGTGCACAGGTGTCTATGTGTGTGCAGATGGGGGTACAGGTGTGTGTGTATGTGGGAGAATGTTCAGGTGTAGGTATGTGCACTTGGAAGTCGGTGTGTGTGTGCACAGGTGTGTGTGTGTGTGTAGGTGTGTGCATGGGTGTGTGTATGTGAGTGGGTGCACGTAGGCATAGGTGTGTGCCTGTGTGCACTTGGGTGTAGATGTGTGTGTGCATGGGTGCGTGTGTGTGTGTGTGTTTGTGCATGAGTGTGCCTGGGTATATTGCCTGTGTGTGGTCAGTGTGCATGTGTGTGTGAGTGTGCGTGTGTGTGGAGAAGCAGAGTTCCTAAAAGTTCACGGGAAGGGAGGGCTTGAGGCATCGCAGAAGGAAGGGTGCCGAGAGGCAGTACCCAGGTGGAGGAAGGCAGGTGCTGACTCTTCGGTTTTGGGGAGCAAGACGTCCCTGTGAGAAGGAGTCCTCCTGGATGTGTCCCAGCTGCACCCCCACTTCCCTCCACGGATGCAAGTCTGTGCACACTTCCGTGGCTGCTGAACAAAATAAGAATCCCCCACAGCCTCTATTGTACATCTCATGGGCACCCAAAAATGTCAACAACCTTGGGAAACAAATACGACAAAAGGATTAATTTATCTCCTGACATGTAATTAGGAGTCCCTCAAGCAAATTATGCATAATTTAAACAAAAGTTCTCAGAAAAGCACGTGTGAACAAATTAAATGTGGCCACTCTATTTTTTGTCCTAACTCACTCTCCAACAGTAGCTTCTCATCTTTCAAATTAACATAATGGTTGCAGCTCCGACCCCAAGACAGCGAGATCCCGGGAAAGCCGTATTCTGTGGGTCGGTCACACCTTCCTCTTCTTTTTAGTGTTCGTTCCTGGAAGGGCCATGGAAGAGCCATTTGGAAATGATCTTGGTGGCATGAGGCTTCCTACGCCATCCTCAATGGTATTCTGACACTGGCTGGTGGGTCCAAGGCTCGTTTCTGTCTCATCTCCCCCGGGCAGAGTGAACTCCGCTGGAGCAAGTCTTTAATGAGATCTTCCTGGGCCACTTTAGATATAGTTTGTAGATCCAGAGGTTGATCCACGTCCTGACGGATCTCGGTCCGTGATTCAAACTCACTCATCCTTACAGGAAGAGGAGGCACAGTGTCTGGGGTGAAGGGAGTTGTGAGGGTTCCAAGGGCCTTTTCGAACCTTCTGGTTTTCTGAGAGCCTAGGAATCAGGTCTGGTCTGGGATTGGAGCAATCACTGCAACTCAAAGTTTTTTTCTTTTTCTTGTCCGAGTTAAAAAATGTGTTAAGGTCTGGGTGTGATGGCTCACGCCTGTCATCCCAGCACTTTGGGAGGCAGAGGCGGGTGGATCACTTGAGGTCAGGAGTTCGAGACCACCCTGGCCAACATGGTGAAACCCCATCTCTATTAAAAATATAAAAGTTAGCCAGGTGTGGTGGCAGGTGCTTGTAATCCCAGCTACTTGGGAGGATGAGGCGGGAGACTCTCTTGAACCCGGGAGGTGGAGGTTGTATTGAGCAGAGATGGTGCCACTGTACTCCAGCCTGGGTAATAAATAGAGATTCTGTCTCAAAAATAAAAACAATGTGTAAAGTACGAAGAGGGCTCTGAGAACCAGCACTACAAATTCTCCCTGAGGAAGAGGAAGGCCCTGCAGCCACTGTCCTTGTGCAAACAGATCCCTCCAGTGATGCTCAGCACGCTCTCCTCCCAGAGCGGCCTCCACACTGAGTCCCAGATCGTCACAGATCTGTCAGCCCCGTGAACTAAGAAGTCATGCCAGAGTTTCACCAGAGCTTCCTCCCTTTCTTTTTTTTTTTTGAGATGGAGTTTTGCTATTGTTGCCCAGGCTGGAGTGCAATGGCATGATCCCAGCTCACCACAACCTCCACCCACTGGGTTCAAGCGATTCTCCTGCCTCAGCCTCCCCAGTAGCTGGGATTACAGGCATGCACCAACATGGCTGGCTAATTTTGTATTTTTAGTAGAGACGGGGTTTCTCCATGTGGGTCAGACTGGTCTCAAACTCCCGACCTCAGGTGATCTGCTCGCCTCGGCCTCCCAAAGTGCTGGGATTACAGGTATGAGCCACCATGCCTGGCCCAGAGCTTCCTTCTTCAACTCCGAGAGGTGTGAGCTCTGCACGCTGGCATCTCCCCTGAACTCATACACTGGAAGCTCATAGCCAAGGTGCTGGTGTTAGGAGGTGGAGCCTTTGCTGGGTGATGAGGCCATGGAGATGGAACTCTCTGGAATGGGATTCATGGCCTATAAAACAGCCGCAGAGAGCTCCCTTGCCCCTTCCTCTATGATGCCACAGGGAGAAGGTGCCGTCTGTGAACCCGGAGGTCGCCCTCATCAGACACAAAATCTGCAGGTGTGGTGAACCTGGACTTCCAGCCTCCAGAAGGGTGAATAATCAATTTCTGTGGCTTCCAAGTCACCCAGTCTGAGATATTTTGTTATGGCAGCTGAGCAGACTAAGACGGAAGCCAGCTGGGGTCCAGTTAGGAAGGGGCAGCCTGCACCAGAGGGTGCGAGTTATGGGACAGGTGACCAGAGCACTGCAGACAGGGGAAGCTGGATAGCCCTGGGATGACCGACTGTGGGCCACCACCAGCCCTGGAGGCTAAGAGGTATCACCAGAGCCCAGGAGCCGTGCCCTGCAGCCAACAGAAAGGCCACAGAAAGGATTCATTTTAGTGAGGAGCCTGATGTGAGCTGCAACCACAGAGCAGATGGAGCCACTGCTGGGAACGCCACCCATGAGGGGCAGAGACAGCCTGGACTCTCCCATGCCCCCATCCTGTGCTGCCCATCAGCCAAGCCTCACAGGGGGCCAGCGGATGAGGCACCTGGGAGGGGCAGTCTGCACAGGTTGCCACCCTGATGTGCAGAACAGAGCAGAGGCAGGCTAGGGACAGCAAGACTGGAGGCCTTGTCCAAAAGATGGGAACGAGTCCCCAGCACCTGCCAAAGTGTGACCCGGGGGCCCAGTGCAGGGACCCTGCGAGGCAGCATGGCACTCCCTGCTTGCTGAGCAGGCCACCCCCTCTCTGTCCTCTACCTCTCCCTCCACCTCACAGAGGAGGTGAAATCTCTCCTTCAACCCACGCGGGTCAAGAATCCCTAAAAATGTGACCAGCGGTTCCCTAGAGGCCTCCAGGAAGGACGGTTCTGAGATGTCCTCCTTGGGCCTGGACTAGAATGTAAACCCCATCCTGCTCACGTCCACAGGCTCAGCTCAGGGACCACACCACACATGGGCCCTGCCCACGTCCACAGGCTCAGCTCAGGGACCACATGGTGCATGGGCCCTGCTCACATCCACAGGCTCAGCTCAGGGACTACACCATGCATGGGCCCTGCCCACGTCCACAGGCTCAGCTCAGGGACCACACCACACATGGGCCCTGCTCATGTCCACAGGCTCAGCTCAGAGACCACACCACGCATGGGTGGGCTGCTCAGGACCCCTTGGGAACTGGCTGCACTTTGAGCTCTCACCTCATGTCACAAAATGTCCTTGCATCACTGACCCCTGGCCTGAGCCACTGGCTGGAACAGCAGCTCACTGCTCCTCCTGTGTGTTCAGGAACTTCTGGCAGCAGTTCTGGAGAAGAGTCCTGTGGAGGCCCAAGGGTCCCTGCCTCCTGCCTTAAATTTGACGAAGTTCAGATGATATTTTAACCCCACGAAGCAACAACCCAAAACAACACATTTGCCAGATCACGTGCAGTGCTGGGTTAATAAGCTTATGTTATTAATTAATATCATGCCAAAGTGTGGTGTGTGTACACAGTGGAGTACTATTCATCTGTAGAAAGAATGGGATCCTGTGACTGGCAACTACGTGGATGGAACTGGGGGACATTATGTTAAGTGAAATAAACGAGGCGTAGAAAGAAAAACTTTGCATGTTCTCACTTATTTGTGGGAGCAAAAAATTGAAACAGTTGAACTCATGGAGACAGAGTATAGAAGGATGGTTCCCAGAGGGCGGGAAGGGTAGTGGGTTGGGGATAGATGGGAAGTGGGAATGCTTAATCGTACAAAAGACAGAAAGAAGAAATAAGAGTTAGTACTTGATAGCACAACAGGGTGACTAGAGTCAATAGTAATTTAATTGTGCATTTAAAAATAACTAAGAGTACAGCTGGATTGTTTGTCACGTAAAACATAAATGCTTGAGGCCATGGATACCTTATTTGCCCTGATGTGATTATGCACATTGTATGCCGTATCAAAATATCCCATATACTTCATACACAAATACACCTACTATGAACCCTCAAAAATTAAAAGAAAAACAAAACACCAATAAACAAAACAAAAAGAAAGAAGAAAAGAGCAAATATTAAAAGATCATGGGAAGAGCTGGGAGAGTTTTACCGTAATTATCGCAGGTGGAGGAGGGAGATCTCTGGCCATTTGGAGATGGGAAGGCCGTTCCACTCAGCAGGATCAGCCTGGGAAAGGCCTGGAAATTGGATGAAAAGGGCAGCCCCGCAGCTGTCGATGCAAAACCCAACCCACCCATGCCTGGCAGCGGGCGGCTGTGCCAGAGTCAGCCAGGACAGTGAGGGTGACAGGGAAATCCTTGTCCAGGTATCTGCATTTGGGCTAGGAGAGTAGGGAACCTCTGCTAAGTGCTATCAAAAAAAAAAAAAAAAAAGACAAAACAAAACCATGAGAAACACCAGTTCCACATAATTGCAAACCAACCGACATGCACAAGCACCTTCCAGGCCTGAGCACGCTCCCCTTGTTAATGCCACAATGAAAATCGAGTCGGGAAACGTTATTGACAACAAAAACAGGGCCTGCTCTTTGATACAAAAGAAAAGGGATTATTTCACCACTCAGAGAAATCCGTGAGAAAATTTGGCACTGTTCTACCACGACCTAGAGCAGAAACAGTCTAGAGTATCTCTAAATGTGATACACACACGGGAAGAAACCAGGCAAAAGAGACCAAGGAGGGCCTTCCTAGAACCCCGAGGGCGTCATTTTGAAATTCCCGTTTCAGAGAGGCAGGGAGAAACTGCCTTGTGTCCTGCATCCAGCCTTTGCCATTCCTCCGCCCTTCCGAGTGAGCCTCAGTGATCAGCCTCATCACAGATCCTGAGGAGGGGAGAGGATGGAGCAGACGCTGCCCAGACCACCTTCAGGACCAAGACCCTGGGCCTGGATGCAGATTCCCTGGGGCCTTCAGTGCTTGGGAGAAAGACATGGACAGGTCTCACAGTTGGCAGCCAAGTGTGAAGGCCAGAGGGGCTCCAGCTCATACGAAGGGTCTCTCCTCCCCTGTGCTCGGCCGGCAGAGAAATGGAGGTTCAGGTGCAGGTTCAGGACGTAGCAGACTCAGTTTCAGAAAAGGCTGAACGCTCCACAACAGGCCTGGTCGATGAAGTCGGGTGCCAAGACTCAGGAGGGGACATTTGGGTCAATGCACTTGAAAACCTCGAATTCCCATATCCTCTGAGCCCTTTGGGGCTCCAGAAGCAACCCCTCCATTCTTTTCAAAGCCAGCATGTTCATCTTGATCTAGGCCGGTGCAGAGGTTTCTCTGCTTTGCAGGGAACACACACAGTCGCACACGTGTGCACACATCGTGTTCACACACACACACACACACATCCCTCCCCCCTCTAACTTATCCTGGGATGCTGAGCCTGCCCAGAGAGGAAGATGGATCCCCATCCCCAACAAGGAGCTGCAGGACCAGCCAGCAGGCACTGGCCTGCACACAGGACCAGATCCCAGCGGTGTGGGGGCAGGGGGGTTGGAATCTCAACTTAGATACAGGGAAGATTTCATCTGAATAGGAGCCCTGTCCCAGGAAGTCGCACTGAATGCCCTGGCAAAGACCCCAGGGGACCGTGCTAATATGCTGCCATATGGGCTATGGAAGGCTTGGGAAAGCAATGGTCCATGCTTAGTGGAGTAGAAATGACAGTCTCCAGGGCAGATGGCGGAGGAGGGATCAAAGGCTGAGAGAAGCGGGCACGTTAGAGTCGACACAGCCCTGTCTGACGACCCATCCAGGGAGGGCAGCTCCCGGGGAGGGGTCTGGGACGCTGCACCAGTGGGATACGGGATGTCCCAGGAGAGAAGGCTCCATGGAGAAGCTCCCCGTCACTATCTGCTCCACACCAGGCCGCTTTCAGGAGGCTGTGGTGTTTCCCAGCTGGGACCCCTGATAACCCCAGGTGAGGGGCTGGGCGGTGGGGCTTAACTGAGCAGCCTGCTGGATGCACTTAGCACAGGTGGGGCCAGGCTGGAGCGAGGGCCAGGAGGGCCTAAGCTGCAGATAGCCGCGGGGATGGTAAGTGCACCGGCTGGCATGCAGGGCCAGACAGAAGGGCAGCCAACAAGGGCGTGGCTCACCCTGCACCATGAGAAGGAAAGGCAGAGTGAGTCCAGAGCTGTGGCCACTGCCCCAGGCCAAAGTCACCGTCACCATCCCTTGCTCGGATTCTGGGCCTGCGGCTGTTTTTAGGCCCAGAACACATTGAGGGAGAGGTGAGTGCCCCCGGGGCGGATGCAGGATCCAGTGGTTTCCTGGATCTTGCCAGGAGACCTGAAGAGCCGTCCTTGAGGGAAGGAGAAGACTCAGGTATTTGGAGGGTGGATCTACACAGGGCTTGAGCTGACCCTGATCCCCAGGGACCTAACAGCACAGGGGCTTCCCTGTAGGAGCCGAGGCCTGAGGGTGCCAGATTTTTAGGACAGAGCCCTGTTCAGAATCTGCTCAGAGTGGGTCTCCTGCACCCACGGGCCCACGCGGTGGTGCTTCCCACGCTGCAGACAAATGACTGGAGTGCATTCCTCTAGGCCCCACTCTGGTTCCTTGGCCTGCATCAGATGATCTGTGACGGTGGGGTAGGTCGAGAGGAGGCCTCTGGTCCAGCCAGGATGGAAAATCCAAAACAGCACTGCAGACTGGGGGTCTGTGCAGAGACGAGCACCCTCTTCAGACCTGAAGGCCTCAGTTAATTCACAGCCTGACTTCTACAGAAATCAGATATTTCCAGCGCACAATAACGGGCCACTCTCAACTCAGCCCAGCAGCAGGCCTGTCTCCGTGACGGTAGCTGAGGTGATGTCTGCTAGAGCAGATTCAACTGAAATCAGGCAGGGGGCATGTGGCCCCTGATTTGCTGAATGCACTGTTTTCTATCCCTATCAAAAAGGAAGCCCAGAGGCATTTTGCCTGCTGGAAAGAGAGAGGGTGTGCATTTATGGTCTTACTCCAGAGCAGGGCAACTCCCAGTCTCTCTTGTCATACAGTGTGGAGGGCCATGTCAGAGAGCACAGCCTTGGCCCACTGCATCCATGACATGCCCATAAAGCAGATGAACTTGATGATGGGGAAGGCTGGGGCGGGCACGTGTACTCTGGAGGGTGGGAGGGCTCCCCAACAAAGATGGAGGGTCTGCACCTTGGGGAACCCTGTAGTGCCTGGTAGTTTGGGGCCTGTGGGAGCATCCCCTTCAAAGCCAAGGACAATTTGTTGTATCTGAACCTCCCATCATCCAGAAGGAAGCACTGTGCCTGGCGGTTCTCTCCCCATTCTGGAGGCTGTGTGACTCATACCTGGGAAAGAGGCACTCTGAGTGGGGCCCAGATGGAAAGCAGGCTCCCTGGATCTAATTGTACTGCAGTGTCCCTTCCATGTGTGCCCTAGGAGCTGGCAGAGCCTGGGGGTGAGTGGGACCTGTGGTGAGGAGCCACACCACGTGGAGCTACATTAGGACAAATGGGATAATCTCATCACAGACTGGAGGGCCTGGGACGCCACCTGCCTCCTACCACAGCTGCAGGAAACAGCTCCTGGTCTGCTGCTGTTCCCTGGTAGAGGTGGAGACCTGACATTAAGGTCCCAGAGCTGCAGTGAGCTGCCCTCGGTCCTACTCACCAACCCACCTGTTTGGCAGACCCAGAGACAATCGTGGGAAGATGAGAGTGACCCACTGGTATCAGGTGCGAGCAGGGCCGTGGGGCCCTAGAGGGCTGCACAGCCAGTGGCCTAGGCTCCCAGGTCTGTGTCCCTGGTACACTCTGCTCACATCCATGGCCACATGGAGAGAGGCTGGTAGAGAGAGGCCAATGGAGAAGATGGAAGGGTGGGCTTCCTTCATGGACCGTGGCTGTAGTCCCAATGCCCAAGCCAGAAGGGACTGCAGCCACCCTACAGTCACCCTCAGAGGTGGCTCAGGAGCAGCTGGGAGGGGACGTCTCCCCAGTGAGCAGAGCCTCAGGCAAGGTGCCTGATTTCTGATTTGTGTGGAAAGCAGAGAGACCCAAGGTGAGGATCTATGTGGATGCCTGGGCAGTGGCGAACAGCTGGTTTGGCTGAGTCATCGTGTGCTGGCAGAGGAAATATTGGAAGGCTAGATACACAGAAACTGGGGCAGGGCCACATAGACGGACCCGCAGGATGAGGAGCAGGGTGTGAAGATTGTTGCGTTGTGTGTTCACACACACTCAAGAGCATCCGGCATTCAAGGGATAGTGAACACTCAGACTAGCGGAGCAACTCGTGTACTCGACACGGGCTGTGTGCAATGGGCTCGTGGATGAAATGGCCATGCGAGGAGGGGTGAAGGCTCAGCATGGACCCAACAGCCTGTGCTCTCCCTCACTAAGGCCCATGCGGTTACCCCTGCTTCCTGTGTCCAACCTGCCAATAAGAGACCAACACTGAGTCGCTGACACAGCATCATCCCTCTAGGAGAACAACTGCACACCTGGTGTCCAGGCAATGGCATGGGAGCCCTTCCAGCTTTGGGACAGAGATTCTCCTTGCCTCAAGTTAAGGCATCTTCTTAGTGGGGACCTGCTTGTCCCATTTGCAGGACATGAGCCAGCACCGTGAGCTGGGCCTTTCCAGCTCTATCCATTGTCTGGGCATCCCAGTAACATTGCATCAAACAAAGGACCCGACTTACAGCAAAACGCAGTGTGGGCTGCAGCATGGGAACCCCTGGTCTCCTCACAGTCTACCTGCTGCCACCCAACAGATCGGGAAGCAACCTTCTACAGGTGCACTGAGACTCCAGCTCTGAGATGCCCTGTGGAGATGCCCTGCCTCCAGGACAGTGCATGCTCATCGCTGAGAAGCACATGGAGCCTCATCCTCCATCATGAGGCCTCAGGGACCTGGAATCTCAGGGGAGGAAGGCAGGTGGCCCTTCCCACCCTCAGTCCTGATGGCCAACTTGGGGGTTCTGTACCTGTTGCTCTCCACCTGTGGGTTGTGTGGGTTCGGAGCTCCTGGTCCACAGTGGGAGCTGCTTCCACGGCAGGAGGACCATCCAACATTAAGGTTTAAGGGCTGCTCTGTGTACTTTGGGGTCCTCATGGCGAGGCACCACAAAGCAAGGAAGGAGTCACCCCTGGGCAGGGGCCATCGCTCCTGATGAGCAGAAGGAGGTGGGACTGCAGCTACCCTGTGGGAGCCAGAGACCGTCCTTCTGCACTGGGCCATGCCACAGGTTCCTCTTCACAGTTGCTTGGCTAAACTGCACAGTAGGTGGATCCGTGCAGTGACAGGGTGAGGACAGCTTGGCCACGAGCTGGGACCCCACCAGACTTTCAGGGGTGTCAACGGAGGAGGAAGTGACTCTTCAATGGGTGGTAGAATAGTCTGGTTGTCGCAGAAAGGCTGTGTTTCCCCTGCTAAGCTTTCTCTTCCCGGCTTTGCCAGGCAGAGCCAAATCAGCACTGGGACAGAACTGCTCCCGAGGGAGCTGATGTCACTGGTGGAGGGGCTGGACCTGAGCAGGGCCAGGGTGGGCTGCAGCAGACGCTGTGCTGTGCTCACCCACCTCACGTTTGCATCAACTGCTCAAGAGAGGAAAATGACACTTAACAAGCAAAGAAATCGAGGCGCAGAGAGAAGGTGGCCTCGTCGTTAGGAAGTGGGGGCAGATGTCAGCCCCTGGCCATCCGGCTGTGCTGGACAACACCCAATCCTGATGCCTCTTGACCTCTCACCCTGCTCCTCTCCCTCCTCCATCCCCCATCCATTCCCCACCATCATCATCACCCTATTGATCCATTTCAATGGAAACTGGAATTTGTAAGTCCAGTCAAATGTCTTCAGTGGCTTTTATCACCTGTAGGGCAAAATTGGAGCCCTCACCTTGGCAGAAGACCCCAGGTTCTGTCCCCCGCCCCCACCACCGTCATGGCTCCAGCCCCTGCGGCTCCAGGCCAATGCTCCCTGGTGCTGCTTGCTGCTCTGGGAAAGCCTCTCCCCGCAGCACACCTGGATGACGGCTGCAGGAGGTTTCCCCAGGTGAGGGGGCTGCGGCGCCAGAGTCCCTTCCTGAAGCCCCAGGCTGAGCCAGATGTTCCCCGTGGGGCTCGCTCTGAGGCTGTGCCTCTCCGTAACGGAGTCATTTGTCTCTGAGCCGACCGCTCCACAGACCACGGCGTGCACAGCCATGCCTCTTCCTCCCCACAGTGGATCCCCAGTGCGTGCACACGGCGGTGCCCCAGACCTGCTTGTTGACCTGAATTGAACGGCCAGCCACCAGAGTCAACGTGAGCCAGTGCGGCACAGGCTCCCTAGTGTGCGGGACAGAGCTCTACGAGCTTAGAGGAGACCAAGGTCCCGTCTGGCTGCACACAAGGTCTGCTGAGGGTTTGCTTTGGATGAGAGCCTATGGATGGGAAGGGTTTTTGACCAAGGAGCTGGGGCAGGGGAGTTTCTGATGGGGAAACGCCACAAGCAGAGCAAAGGGAAGAATCAGCCCTTTGCCAGGCAGGCGTCTGGGCAGATGCAGGCCGGCGCCCTGCGCTCCTCCTCCTGGCGCAAGCATCTCCTTTCCAGCCTGCCCGGCGCTAGGGCTCCGTGGAACCCCAAACACTCTGGCTTCAGAACTGCCGCAGGCAAATGCGTGGCATCATTCATAAGGAGGCAGCGTCTTGCGGTGCTGAGACCGAGCCCCTGTCTGCTTCCAGATGTCACTTCCAATGCCAGCCCTTCCGCATGATAGCTCTGTCACCAGGAGCGCTCGGGCGCCTCCACTCTGCTTGCGCCTCTAAAGCACACCTGCCCCGCCCGCCTGGATCTGCTGTCAATAGCTGTCGGGCGTGCGGTGTGCAATTTGGGACTTAGGAAGCATTGATACGTGGTCGTTACTCTTTACGATCGTTAGAAATATTGACTTCAAGGGCAACTTATGATAAACTCAGGAGCATCTCATTTGAAAGATAAATAAGCTGCCAGCACCTCTGATGTTTCAGCAGAGGCAGGAGGTAGAAAATATGTTCAGCAGAAGGAATAGGCCACGGAGAACGTCAACAACTGAGTATCCCTCATTGTGCCTCGGACCATTTTCTTTGAGTAGGAACTGATGCTGTCTCCAATCGTCGGTCTTACTGCTCCTTTGGTTTTCCAGAAAACAGACACCCAGGGAAGCTTGAGGAAGAGCTCTGCTTGGGGACGAGCCCCCCAGGCTTCAGGACGTTGTGGATGCTGGCAGTGGCCTTTCAACAGCTCACGCAGGGCGGTACCCAGGAAGAGCAGGGCAGACGGATGGGTGGGTGGGAGCGCAGGGCCCCGTGCCCAGAAGCACTGCCTGGCGGCTGGCATCTGGGCTGTGCTTGGTTTTGTAGAGTTCCAACCCTATTAAGCCCGATTGGAAGGTAGTTAGTAAAATGAAGTGTTGCGAATTATCTCGCTAACTTGGGACGTGTTGGTGGCCAATTGAGATAATTTAAATCCTTAAGGAAAATTTCGATCCCTAATTACATTGAATCACTTTATATTCAAGTGCAACAAATAATTCTCAAAATTTTTCCCCCTTTGCATAGACGGAAGTGCAATAATAACAACTATAAAGTAGGCAAAATTTAAAACAGAGGATTTTTCTGTCTTTATGTTTGGAAATATGTGTGGAAAAGATTAGATTCTGCAAAGTGGCAAATGGCTGAAAGATGTTCTTTGGAGATCACTTTTCCAGTCCTGGGAAGCATGCAGAGAGGGATGGGACCCCCAGCCTCCACTGCTCCAGGGCAAGGGCAGTGTGGGAAGACGTGGCAGGGCACATCCCCATAACTCACGAAGGGTAAACACCATGACGCTAGATGAGGACTGCACCACATCTGCCTCTCACTGAAGCAGGAGGAAGAGCATCTCTTTTCCTTTTTCTCACCTAGAGGGGAGTGCACTCCCAAATCTCCAATTCTTTGGTTGCTGTTAGTTGTTGTTGCCGCTGCTTGCATTCTAGGGATTAAAATGAAACACATGTTCCAAACCATGAAAGGCCAGCAAGAAAGAGAGAAGGTCCACAGACTGCAGTCTGAGGATTTGATGAACTGGCTCCTGAACTTTTGGAGGAAAACCTGAGAAGAGAAAGCTGGTTAAAGCACCAGGGTTCAGCAATTCAGGCTTCTTGGGGAAGCAGCTCTCCATTCGCAGGGTGCCCTGTTCTGGACAGCAGAGGATTAGGACTGCCCTCCCAAATGCCCAGGAGGGTGTGTCTGTGAATAAATTCTGCTTGAAGCTCCATTGGCCTGAGGGTCAGGCACACCCTGGACATAGAGCATTGACCCAGGCGAGGCCGTGGACACCTGCAGGGACAGCCTAGAACTAGCCCGGGGAATGGAAGCGTTCTTGTGCCTGACCTCTCCTGCACCTGTTTGTACAAACTCCAGTGATAACTGGAGTGGGAGTTATGGCCACATTCAGCTGGGAGGGCCTGGGTCTGGCCAGGGGCCATTAGACCAGGTCAGTGCTCTGTGGGCTGTGGCCAGAGGCACCTTGACTGGGGCTGCTGTCCCCATCCTCATCCTCCTCCACTTGCTAGGCCCACTTCGTGAGGTGCCAAAGGTGAAACAGCCAGAGAACTTCACTTGCCTGCAACAACCTTAGAGTCAGGTGTAGGTGGGGGAAAAGCCATATCATCAGGTAACTTCATACAGTTATAAACTTAACAAGTGCTTGGGGCCAAAGAGAGAGATGGTCTTTCAGTCATTCAACTAATATGTACTTCATGAGGTCTGAGCCAGAAGCGGATTTCCTTGAACAGGTTTTGCTATTCTCCATGCCCGTGTTCCCTCTGGGCCTAGAGGTTTCTTTTTAGTCTGCCCTCATCCCCCATTTCTGTCTTCTCTCTCCTCATGCAAATATTTCTTGGAAATTTCAACAAGGATTACATGCCTTCTACCATCTGCCCAGACACTCCCAGAATATAGTAGAAAGCTGTTTGAATGCATGGCTAGATGTGCAAGTTCAGAAGTGCACCATCCACTGAGTCTTCTGAGGGACTGTGAAGTGTGTGAGGCAGCCTTGATTCTTCATTTACATCTTTTCTACTTGCAAAAGGACACCCTAAACCATTACTGCAAACTTGCAGACAGCACTGGGGAACGCGTCTACAGCAGCCTTTTCACCAGAATGCAATTTACATATTTTAAGGTATACATTTCATAATTGTGGTATATATGTGTGTATAGCTATATATTATTGTTATACATGGTATATTACATATTTCTCTATATATATACACACACATATACATATACGTATACATATACATATACCAACTTACCAACGATAAAAATCCCATTAGTTTCTCATCATTACCCATGAGAACTATAAACCCAAGTTTGTTGTCGAGGGACCTGTGAGGTAGGCGCACAGCTCTATATGCATTCCTTTGTATCGAAAAGTTTAAGGAACAGTGGACTGTGTATGGCTCAATTAGTTAATCATGATGAAAATGTTTGCAAATAGTTAGCATGTATGGTGTTCTTTCCGTTAGCTTTGAATTCTTCTTGCTTTGAGCACCATACGTCACACTGTGGCAAGTGGTGTGACTTGGAGGGAAGAGTGGGATTTTCAGGGTCAGAAAGTCTTTGAATATGTCCTGGGGAAAGTGTGTGTCCTGGCTCCCAGGGCTCCAAGGAGAATTTACACAAAAATGTGTGGAAAGTGTTCTGTGCAGTGCCTGGCACGCAGCAGACACTCAGTGCGTGGTGGCTGAGATGGCAGTGACTTAAAGTTGTTGTCTCAGTGTTATTCAGAGAGGGTCCTGATTGGCCGGCCCACCCTCACCACCCATCAGTCCTGTGTGGAACACGTGCTGCAAGCCTGGCACCTGTTGGATGCTGTGGACGCAAAGGTGAATCATACGCATCCCTACAACAGCTGCTACTAGTGAGGCGTGGTCATGGAGACATAACAATGCAAGTAGAACACGGCGTTGCAGAGATGACAATGCAAGTAGAGCACGACGTTGCAGAGATAACAATGCATGCAGAAAACGAAGTTGTAGAGATGTGAACGGGATGGCCCATTCCCCAAGCATCCCTTCCTTCTAGAAGCAACTTCAAAAGTGCTGAACATACCTCTCTCTGGTGTGATCCCCTCCATCCTCACCCATCATCTAAGCGTCAGGAGTCCCAGAGTGGCGCCCTCCCTGGGTTGGGAGGCCAGGATCTCCTGGGTGAGACTCAAAAACACCCTCTCCCCCAACACTCCCAATGTTTGTGAGAGAAGGTGGTGATAGGGAGGGAGGAAAGAAGGGTTTCCACCGACTCATACAGCCAGAGCTCGAGGATCGTAGGGGAGGCTGTGGAGCCTGTGGAAGAGTCTGAAGTGTCCTGGGGGAGCCGCCACTTGGCATCTGTGTTTGAAGCTTTAAAAGCTCTAGTTTTGGTTCTGTTTCTCCCTGAGGTTATCTGAATTGGCAGGACTGCAAGCACACATGAAATCTGCAACTACTGAGTTTTTTCCCCTGGTCTCCTAATCCTCCACACGGTCAACACTGCATGGGGTGGGGCTGGCAGCAGGAGGAGAGGGCCAGGCTCTCCCCACAGTGGGGGAGCCTCAGGTCAGGAGATACATGTCTAAGCATCCTAAATCAAGCATGCTCGGTAGATGTGAGCATGGGGGTCTTGCTGCAGGAACCAGGACATCTGTGAATGCAGGGACCTGGGAAGGGTGGAGTGTCAACTCTAGGAACGTGGGCTGCTGTGCAAGGCACAGTTGCTCCTCTTGCCTTTCACAGAGAAGGAATGCCTGGCTGGCATGGGGAGCTGTGTTCCGGAAGTCGCCAGGCTGCTTCTCCTCCCACAGCCACTTGAGGTGGAGCTTTACTTTGGCACAAGGTTGTCGGTTGTCTCCTGATTTGACCACGTTGATTCCGGCCCTGTAGATTGCAACTGGGCTGCTCTCAGGAATCCTAACTCACCGCTAGCTTCCAGGGAAAGGACATTTTTCAGCCCTCTGGAGAGTCTGAGTGCGGACAGCTCACTGGCAGGAGATCGGCATTCTGGTGACCCGCGAGGCCAACTGCCGCATACCCTGTTCCCGCATGTTGTGATGTTGAGAACCGGCCTGGTGAGGCCTCGGCTCAGGATTGGGTGAGGACGAGGACCGGCCGCGGACAAGAAGGAAGGTAATTTGGTGTTTTAGAAAGGAATTCGATGTGGTCTTTTTCAGTCTTTGCTTTTCTCCTTAAAAATCCATCCGCAGAAGCATCATCGTGCATGCAGCCAAGAGCAAAGCAAACAGCGTTTTGCAGCCGACCAGCCTTTTGATTCTGCAATAGAGCCCGATGGATTATGGCCCACTCAGCCTGCAATGCCATAATACTTTATTTCAACATGATATGACATCATTAAAGACACTTTATGTTGTTTTTGTCTGTGGTTTGGAATTATGTCTGCTTAATCAGTTCCATTATGCATTCAACTTCCATGACACATCAAAGACTGATAAGGTTTTTATTTTTTTTTTAAACTTTGCTTGCTTAAAATGATTTCCCTCCAGATCAAGATGCAGAGCACAAAATATTAATCAGTTTAAATAAATATCAAGACTACCCAAATAATATGAATAATTGGCACGGGATCGTGCCTACTGCCCAGTTCCCAGCAGCTGGTCACGCTGGCACGAGGCTCCTCTCAACAGTCTCTGAGATAATGACTTTGGCATCTGCTGACGAGTGCTTGTGACTGCCCACAGAATTTACAACTCACAAGTGGAAAACAGAGGCTCCGACAGAACTTTTTTATGCAAGGTCTTTGAAATTTATTAATGTAATGCAAACACGAGCCTTCCAACCCATTAAATTGTTGATGTTATGCGAGCCCACTCTGGAATTGCAGATCCTCATTAGCATTATTTGCATGTTAATCTGCATCTTTTTAATTAGTGATATTATTTATGCACATAATTTTCGCCTACTGGTGCCAAGGCTGAAGCGCATTAATTAATCTACTGAGATGCCAAACTGTTTATTTTCCCCCGTACTTTTATTTGTTTACATGGTGTTTTGGATTCAGGGAAAATAAAAAAGAGCCTGAAGAATAAAAGCAGAAAGACAAGATTAACTAAAAGCTCTTTTTGTTTTCATAATTTAAATTGTAATATTAGCCAAATGTTGTGTTTCTTCCCTTAGAGATCGGTTATTCAGTTACATTACCTTGATGTATTATTAAAATTTATAATGGACTCTGGAGGCTTCTGTTAGTTCTCTCCTTCATTTACAGAATCTACTCAATGTTATTTTAATCTTCCTACAACGCTCCCATGCATAGGCAATGATGAGCCATCCCTTGTGACTCCCCCGCGCGGCTCCACTTTGCACAACTGATAAACATTTAAATAAGCCTTTTCAAAAAAGAATAGCATGTAAAATTATTAACCCATTGATGGAGTTAGCTACCGCTCAGTAATTCATCTTTCCTCAAAATAGGTCAATCGCAAAATGCATTTGACTTGGCGACACTGAGGCATTCTCATTCCTGCAAATGTAGTTACCAGGCATTATTCAGAACCATGTGTCCATTTGAGTACACGCACGCTGCACGCATTTTTTAAATGTGTAATTAAAGGTGTCCTGCACTATCTATGCTAAATACATACAATTTGGGAGCCAGGAAAAGGCCTAGAGAATGTACGCCACTGGGCCTTGTAATAAATGATAACATAATTCAAAACCAGTGCTCATTCCAAAGGAATGAAAGTTAAAAATTCCATTCAACTAACCACAGTCAGGCAATATCTATTATTTATACCACATCGGACAGGGTATTCGCAGAGCGGTCAGAAAGATACACAAATAAGGGTTCATGTTATTAGTAGATGGGAATAACAATTTGTTTCCAGCATCAATTTATCAGGGATACAAGGTAACACCTTTGCTTCTCCACGTCATGTCTGCCTTCCAGAGAGCTACCCTCTGAATTTTCTCCAGTTGAACAGGACCTCATGTACCGCAAGTGACTAAAGCCATTAGGCCTGCCTGGAGTAAATCATAACCACGGCTCCTACTTTAATAAGATGGTTGCAATCTATTGGGCATGACGGCATAGGGGAGTGAAGTTAGACCAAGTTCCCTTCTGTTTGATGTTATTGGAACAGCACATAATCCTAGGCGGTGCTTCATCTGTCAAATAGCTTGGAGTCATGTGCTGGTTCCTGGTTCACTGAAGGGTCGAGAAGAGAGAATTGGCTGTGGTGTGTGTGGAAATTCAAGGGCAAGGCAGTGAGTAGGAAGGTCTCTGGGTACAAACCAGGAGCAGGAGTGCCTTGGTCAATGCTTTCCTAGAGGACTGGGGCAGTGGGACCAAAGGCACATGCCCTCGTTTGTTGTGAGGCAGCAAATCTGAAATCATTTTTTATTAATTGATTTTATTTTAAGGCGTAACAAATGCTGTTGGTAAAAGCTTAAAGACAAAGAATGTACCGTGAAAGCAAAGAACTTTTCCCTGGCCCCTGACTGAAGGTCTTGCTTATCTTTGCAGAAAATTCTATGAATATGCAAGCATCTCTTCAGTCATGGAAAACAGGAATACATTACACCTGCCCTTCTGCAGGTGTTCATTCCAAGAAACAACAGGAGGGTGAGCATCTTTCAAGCCGTGTTTTGCCTCCTGCAATTCTGGACTCTGTGGAGGTTTTGGTCATGGACATTCCCAGGATGCAACCACAGTATAGCCCACTGCTGTAGGTGACAGGGGAACTCTAGGGAATGTGATCCCACCAGGGAATGACTTTGGGACTGCTGAGCTACACTCATTAGCATTCTTCATTTTTCATGCCTCCCAGGGGATTGCCTGAGAAAATCATCCCGTATAGCCTGAATGGATCAACCAGTGGAAGACACAATTTCTGGTAATTCTACAAATGGTTTTTAGACCGTTATTCCTAATATAATATCCATTTTGATGTAAGTGAGAACATGGAAAGAATAGACAAATTATATGCAACTCATATGTGAAAATGTGTTAAATACAAAACTGAAAAAAAGAAAGGTGAACTTCTAAGCATGTAGGTTGGCTAACTTTACAATGACGGTTGACACTGGTGTTCTAGCTGACTACAGAATGAGCTCACCACACCTTGATCCTATAATCTGGGTTTGGCTTGATTTGAAGTTGCTGGGTCAGGTTGGTGGTAGAGTTGGGGCCTTTGTTTAGGGTTGGACAGTTTAGAATTAATCTAGAAATAAAACAACACCTCAGATCTCAGGAAGATTAGGTCTGACTCTCTCCTGATACACCTAGAA
Source organism: Macaca mulatta (assembly GCF_049350105.2). Lineage (NCBI taxonomy): Eukaryota > Metazoa > Chordata > Mammalia > Primates > Cercopithecidae > Macaca > Macaca mulatta. Next base: position 4,356,305 of record NC_133411.1, read on the forward strand.
TCTTCTGGAGTTTCCTGTGGGGAGAGAATCCTGAAGACTCTGGAATAAGAGGCCACGAAGTGTAATTTTCCCTTCATCCATACTGTGGCCTGCCTGCTGTGGTCCTCTTCTGTCATTTGGCCAATGGGTGTTTTGCTTTCAACTGCTGATTGGGGGAGCCCACTATTTTCTCCGCATGCTATTTCACCTTCTTCTTTACTAGGATGATTACACTAGTGGACTACATTATTACATGCAATAGCCCAGTATCTTGTGAGAGGAATTCGCTTGTACAATGTTTAATCAATTGTATGAGCTATGTTAGTGGCATATTATATGTTACACTTTCTTCTTTTATTGACACATTTTTGGGGTTCTCCAGCAAATCACTTAACCCTGATTTCTTTATCTTAACCACAAAGGGATTGAACCCGATCAACCCTAAGGTCCCATACAAAGTCTTCTCTCCCTGCTCCTGCATGCATGCATTGCGTTCACAGCACCTACCTGGCCTCTCAGCCTCCAGTTCTCTAACCTCCTCCTACCCGAATCCACACTCCACCATGTTACTCAGTACATTCCTGTGCATCCTGGCATTGTTGGATAGACGGAAGGGCTCCCTGGTTCTTGGCATGGTTCTTGCAAACTCTCAGCTTCACCACTCACAGGGCAAGACATGCCCACCTCTGCCCCAGCCCAAACAAGGGCAGCTTCCTAGGAGGCCATGTGGTTTGTGGCTGCCCTGCCTTTGTTTAGAGCAATGCCTGGAACCGTATCCCTCCAGTCTATCAAGAGCATTTTCTCCACCTCACAAGTCCATCAGGATTGTCCAGAGAAAGTTTGAAAATCACGGACGCCTCTTTCACCTGCAACAATGGTGATCCCATCGGTCTAGACTCGGACCCGAGCAACGATGTTTTCTTAACCCCTCAACTCGGAGAACCACCAACTTAGGGAAGTCCAGTCAGCTTTCGAAACAGCATGAGCTGTCTGTAATCCCAGCACTTGGGAGGCCAAGGTGGGCAGATCCTCTGAGGTCAAGAGTTCGAGACCAGCCTGGACAACATGGTGAAAGCCCGTCTCGACTAAAAATACAAAAAAATTAGCCAGGCGTGCTGATGTGCATCCTTAGTCCCAGGTACTCAGGAGGCCGAGGCAGGAGAATTGCTTGAACCCAGGAGCAAAGGTTGCAGTGAGCTGAGATCATTCCATTACATTCCAGCCTGGGTGACGGAGTGAGACTCTGTGCCAACAACAAACAAACAAGCAAGCAAAAACAAAAACAGAAAAAAGAAAAGAAAAGAAAAGAAACAGCGCAAGTATCATGAGCCGTGCTCTACCACTCTGTGTTCCCTACACCATGGGCAGCCCTGCTTCTGGAAGCCACCTGTGGGCTGTCCCCTGCCTCTCTGTTTCCCTGGCCACTCAGGAAGGCCATGAGTCCCCACACATAGCAGTGTGACTGGTCCCCAGTAGGCCAACAATGACTGCTCAGAAAACGCTCTGGGCTCATTTGGTCTTTACGAGCAGGGAGGCACCTGCTGCCCTGAGTGAGAAGAATCTGATACTTGTTCCTCTTTGAATTTTCTAACATTTACTTCAATGCTGTCTGCAAAAATCATAGCACATTTCACAAGCACCTGAAAGTGCACTTGGCAGCTGTGACTCGTGCAAGGACAGTATTCTACTGACGTGAGATTGTGCTCTCTGCCCTCACGCCCCAGCCCGTGCAGCCGCGACTGTGTCAAAGTTTCCTGCTCTCCTGCTCTCATTGACCCGCCTGTGTTGACCCAATCAAGCAAATGAGCTTCAGGCCTAAACAGAATTCAGGATTTTCGTCAAATGTTATGTTCCAGCATTTTAAAGTACGTAAGTATAAAATGTGTACATCAGCTATGATGTTTATGTATGTGTTATAAACTTTTTGAAAAAAAATTAAAGAGACTTTGAATCCCACGTGAGAAGGAAACTTGACCATCACATCTGGTGTCCACTGGTGGTTTGGTCTGCGTTCATGCTTCTCGGATTCACACTGGCTTCATTGCTTTGTTAACACTTCTTCTGTGGGGCTTCTGGGCACACGTTCGGCAGATGTTCCAGAGGCCCCGTCAGACAGAAACACTCGCCCCTCAGATTCCTGTCTCACCTCCTCCAGGGACCCCAGAGCCCGTCAGACAGAAACACTCGCCCCTCAGATTCCTGTCTCACCTCCTCCAGGGACCCCAGAGCCCGTCAGACAGAAACACTCGCCCCTCAGATTCCTGTCTCACCTCCTCCAGGGACCCCAGAGCCCGTCAGACAGAAACACTCGCCCCTCAGATTCCTGTCTCACCTCCTCCAGGGACCCCAGAGCCCGTGAGTGTTGAGGAACTGCTTCATTCTCACTTATCCGTGGATGTCCAAGTTCCAATGGACAGCGGTTTTTGGAGGCCCGGGGCCATGGGCAAAGGGCCCGTGACCTTCTCGGCAGTAGATCAGGCACGTGTCAGCCCGCAAGGCTCACACCAGCAACCTGTTGTCTGTGGCTGAGCACTGTGGACATGTCATAGGGGAGCAGCACTACGCGGATGTCCGTCCCGACCAGCTGGTGGTCAGAACACCCTCGCTGCCACTTAGAAACAAATGGCAGGCCCCCTCCGGTCCGTACGTGAAGTCTGAAGCGAGCCCCAAAATGGACTGGGTTGAGAACCTACAAAGAATCCTTGGCTAGGCACATATAGGAAGACAAACCGGATGTCTAGCGGGTAACTTTGTAATTACCGAAGGGTTTTCCATTTTGTGAAAATGCTTGCTCATGTCGTTTCTTCGCTGTTTCTTTGTTCATGGGGCTGTTCGCTAATTTTTCCATTGTTCACCATGTTCCAGGCACTTGTTGGGAGCTGGGACCTGGATAAACAAGACAGCGTCTCTACCCTCAAGCACTTCTCTAGGTAACGGCATTTTGAAGTAGGTGATATTTTAAAGGGGATGCATCTGCAGTCTTTTCGGGAACTAATATTATACCAATTAGGCCCCATTGCCAAAGCCATTGGGCAACGTGTCCACAGATGGCCTAAGTCATAGAGAATTCTTCTCTTCAGAGAGGGTGTCTACGTTGGTGTGAAAAGAGTTGGACTCTGCACAATCTTTGCAAGCACAATCGAAATTCTATGAGCATCTATTAGAACTTGTTAGAAAGCCCATCTTCGATTAAACACCCTTCATTTTGGCTTCAGATGCCCTGTTCTCTGATGAATTCTGCTCGGCTTCCCTGCATGACGGGTGTGATCAGGTGAGGGGTGACATTGGCACTTGAGGTTTTGGTTTACAGCCTCTTTAATTAGACCCGTTCTCTAAAGCACTTACATGATGCTCTTAAATAGAGCTGACCCTTTTTATTTAATTTCATTTGCCTGTTAGTGTTTGGAGACTCTCCAGCAAAGCACTTCAGTAAATTCAATAAAGTTCATACTACAATTAATATGGGACCCAGTAACGATGGGTACCCAGTCCTCTATCAGCAGCATCATAATTTGACTAGAAGCACAAATATTTTAGTGAATTAAGTAGCAGAAATTGGAATGAATCAATGAAATAAAACACTATATTTTGTAAAATTGGTAAGCTTCAAATATGGAACAGTTCACTACCAAATGCAATCAGAAGGGTCTTCTGGACTTTTTGTACCACTGTAATTATGATGTGAGCTATAGATTTTGCTGCGTTGTTGGGATGCATTACTGATTTCTCCCTGCTTCCATCACACAAATTAAAATAATGTTGAGTTTTACTTTAGGTCTTGTATTATTCTTTTTTTTTTTTGTAGCTACAATTTAGAGCCAGCTTTGGATGAAAAGAGTGCATTCTGTATTGACCGCTGACATTCTACTTATGATTCTAGAAATAGTATTTCTTTTAAAAATTACCTTTATTAGTTATGGATTGTATAATTTGAGGGACCTCTGATCTAGGATAATCAAGATTAACTAAGTTAAAGCTGAAAAATAATGTTAATGAAATACAGTACGAGTCACAATTTTAAACACATCTGGTCACTCGTACTGTTCACTGTAGACTCATTTGAACTCTATGGAGCACATCTGCATCTCCGCAATCTTCCCAGTAATGTCGTCCATCCCAGTGAAGCTCTAAATGGAAGGCAAGGCTGTAGATTCTTTTTTAAAATTGAAACATAATATTTGCATAGATTTATTGGGTACATGTGATATTTTGTTACATGGGCAGAATGTCGAATGATTGAGTTAAGGCATTTAGGATATTCATCACCTTGAGTATTTATCATTTCTATGTATTGAAAACATTACAAGTCTTCTCTTTAGCTACTCTGAAATATATAATACATCCTTGTTAACTATAGTCACCTCCTCTCCCAGTGATCAATAGGAAAAAAACATAAAACTATAGTCCCCCCTCCCATCCACACACCTTTCCCAGTATCTGGAATCTATCATTCTACTGTCTAACTCTATGAGACATTTTTTAGCTCCCACATGTGAATAAAAGTGCAGTATTTGTCTTTCTGTTACTGGCTTATGTCACTTAACATAATGACTTTCAGTTCCATCCATGTTGTTGCAAATGACATGATTCTTCTTTTTTATGGCTGCATAGTATTCCACTATATATATTATAGTATCTGATATATAGTATATATTATATTATATGATATATAGTATATTTTATAGTGTATATAGTATATATTATAGTATATATAGTATATAAATAGTATATATAGTATAATATATAGTATGATTATAGTATCTATTATAGTATATTTTTATATATAGTATATATTTAATATATACTATATATTATATATACTATATATATTTTGTATATATAGTATATATACTATATAAATTTATACTACATACTATATAAATATATACTATGTATTATGTATAGTATATATAGTATATACATATAGTACATATTTATATATATAGTATTCCATATATATATAATATTCCCTATAGGCAGCATCCTGACCAGAAACTGATTATTTACAGCATATTTTTCTGTTCAGAATTGTGGTCCTATAGTACAGCCACTATGGAAAACAGTGTGATGATCTCCCCAAAACTAAAAATAGAGCTACCACACAATCCAGCAATCCCACTACTGAATATTTATTCAAAGGAAAAGGAATATATATATATATATATATATATATATATATATATGGTTTCTTTATCCACTCATCTGTGGATAGGCACTTCGGTTGATTTCTTATCTTTACTCTTGTGAATAGTTTGTGATAAACAGGAGGATGCCATATGGATTCCGTTTCCTTTGAATAAATATTCAGTAGTGGGATTGCTGGATTGTGTGGTAGCTCTATTTTTAGTTTTTTGAGAGATCATCACACTGTTTTCCATAGTGGCTGTACTATAGGACCACAATTCTGAACAGAAAAATACACTGTAAATAATCAGCTTGTGGCCAGGATGCTGCCAATGACATTATTTCATTAATAATGCATTTTTGGTTGTCAAAAACAATCAGTATTGTAGCTCTTTCCTAGATACTGTTTATTAGAAATCACTTTGCAACAGTGCATTATTTTGCAGAGAATAAAAGGCAAAACCATTCCGTCAGCTGGAATTAACAGTCAGGAAAGACAATCTTTCAGAAAAGGAAAGAGATAAATTAGCATATGGAAATCTGTTCTAAAACATCAGCCTGTATTTGTTGACATAGGAAAATGAACAATGTGTATTCAAGCACAGAGATTAAAGTTACTTGAAACATTTCCTAATTGTTGTTGTTGGTTAATAAGAAAGTACTGTTTGAGGAATGTCAAATTCTTGTTGTTGTTGTTTTTCAATCCCAGTTGGGGTTTGTACCACATGTAAAATAGATATTTCATGAGCAAGAAAACAATTTACAAGAAAACAGAACTGTTTAAATCAGACTGTAATATCGTAACGATATGGTAATCCTCTTCTCAGACCTTTTAAAATCCTATTGTCTACCGATTGCAATAAGATTTCAATTTGCCGTTGAGCCTTACTTAGGTGGAATAGAAGACGTTGATGACTGTGGCTGCACTTTCAGCACACATGGGTGTGGCCTCGCGCTGGCGGGCAGAGTGCTTCTGCCTTTGGAGCAAGAGGCCAAGTCGTGCACCTTCTCCGCCATTGCGATGAGAAGAGACCTTTCCCTGTGGATGAATGGAGCAAACGTTGTTCAATCCTGAGCTCCATGTGTTTTCTTACGGTGTGGAAGCCCAACCCGCCCCATGTCTGGACCCGTGTTCTGTCCCCGCCGCCTGCTGAAGCCCACAGGCCTGTGTACAGTACGGCTGGCTCAGCTAATTGCCTGCTTGCTTAAAGGAAAATGTGAAGCAACATGTCAAAACTTGTTGGAAGGAATCCTGAGTCACAGTCTCAGCTGAGATGTTTGCCGTCGGTGTCTAAGGAACAAGAACACCCGGTTGTGAGTCTCTGGGGCTCTCAGACTCCGATGGGGGTGCATGAGTCTTTTGTATGAGTAATGGAATGATCCACACTACTCTTCACCTGTTTGGGACAGGAACAGATTCAGTCTTACAATGGAGAAATGTGAGCTGTGGTATTAAAAGAATTCACTTTCTAAAAACTTAGTCCAGAGAGGATGAGCTGCACACCCTACTGAAGAATTAGAACAGGCTGGCCAGCATTCACTCACTCGCTTTCTCTGGTGCATAATTAGAGGACAGAGAGAGACGATGTAAATATCCAAGTCACCTACCTCCACATCGTATAAACTGTAGCACAAGTCAGGGGAGAACATTACTTGCTCCTTTTCCCCTATCTGACCATTTTCAGAAGAGAGCTCTAGAAGAACAAAAAGCCAGACATCCCCTATGTCATGCCACTGCTGACACTGAGAGAAATGGCAGCCTCGGACTTTTGTATCGGAAGGTGTCCATCTGAATGGTAACAGGTTGTCCCAGTTATCTGAACTCTGTGACACTGAGGGAGAACTTCGGGATAGGCTTTGCCTGTCGAGCAACTGAGCACAGCCTCACGCCAGCCCCATCAGGAGAGACGATCTTCCACGAAGCCAACTGGTTACACTTGGCCACACAGCTCTTGTCCACAAAACCTTGGCAGCCACCCTTTGCATGGTTAAAGTCACTAATCTCTCAGATGGACAGGCCATTTTTGCCATTTTGTAAACAGCAGAGTCCCTGTACAGACCCCAGAGGTTGAGGAGGTGGAAAAGGAGCATTGATCCTGGAGAGCTAAGATGCTAAGACCATCAGCATTGGCAGCAGCAACCTCTGTGCTTGGCCCAGCAGGGGAACCTGGCAACGGCACGGGGAGAAAGTGGGAAGCCTCTCTCCCTACACCAGACACGCTCTGCTGCTGTTCAGAATTTATGGAGAATTTCAAGGTGGTGGCAGCAGAGCCTACGTTAAGCAGGGGACTCTGAATAACTTCATAGACTGCAACCCCGGGAAGATTGTCTGCTCAGCCCTATACCAGCTACCTTCAATCCAGCATAAACATCCCAGGAAAGAATATTCTCCAGGCTTCATGGGCCATTTCTGAATCCGCTGTCACAGAGCCCATGCCCTGTATTGCTCTCCTCTCAACAAGCCCTGACCTCCAGCCGTGGCACATTCCCGTCTCTGCTTCTTCACTTGCCCCTGGCTTAGAATGCAGGTGTGACCTCTTGGGGCCCTCTAGACAGACCCATATTCTCTCCCTGCATTCCAGCAGAACACCTGCTGGCCGACTCAGAGATGCCTCGTAACAATGGGCAGGGTCCCAGAGACACTCGTGTCCAAATCCCAGCATCTGACGTATCACATCCCTTCATGGCCTCAATGCGGGGTCCTTTCATTTTTACTAGAAAAAGACTCTGCTGTTTTTTTGTTTTTGTTTTTGTTGTTGTTGTTTGTTTGTTTTTTGAGACAGAGTCTTGCTCTGTTGCCCAGGTTGGAGTGCAGTGGATCTCAGCTCACTGCAACCTCTGCCTCCCGTGTTCAAGCCATTCTCCTGCCTCAGCCTCCTGAGTAGCTGGGATTAGAGGCCTGCACCCTGCACCACCACGCCCGGCTAATTTGTGTATTGATTCTGAAGAATTCCTAACAGAGGTATCACTGCAATCACATATGGAGTTATCTGTAGAGTCAGTAATCTGTTTAGAATTCTCTATGAAGTCTCTACCATTATTTGTATAGAGAAATAACTGCATAGGCCAAACAAGGCATGCTCAAAGAGGAGACAATGCCAGTGTTATCCTTGATAATGGAACACACATAGGAGGAAAATGTTCAAAAGCAAACAAAAAATATACAGAAAAACATTAACTTGAGGACAAACAGTTTACTATTTTGAGTGTTTCATCATTTGTAAGATTAATAGAAACATAAATATCATCCTTATAATAAAAGATGGGGTTGGAAATTTCTCAGGAAAATTTTACTCTTTATTACACCGTTGTGTTAAATCTAACACAATAGAGAGTGACATTTTCGTATATTTAACCTTCTGATACATGAGCATGGTATATCTCTCTATCTGTTGAGATATTTTAAAATTTTCCCTAGCAATGTTTTACAGTTTTCTGCTTACAGGTTTTGCACATTATTTTTCAAATTTACCTTTATTCTTTAGAAAACATTTTGATACTGTTATAAATAATATTTGTTTAAAATTTTAATTTCTTATTTTCGTTGCTACCCTGTATCCTACAACCTTAGTAAACTCATTGGTTCTAATATCATTTTGTATATCCCTTAGAATTTTAAAAAAAATGATTAAATTTTTAAGTAGAAACGGATTTGCTTCATTTCCCACCCCAATCCACATGATTTTGTTTCATTTTTTCATCCTATTTCACTGCTACCACCTCTAGAATATGTTGAAAACAGGACATCTTTGCCTTTTCCTGATCTTATGCAATTTTGCTTTAGAGCAATTTTAGTTTCATGTAAAATTAAGTGAAAGTTACAGAGATTCCATGAAGGAAGCTATGTATGCCCTCAAACACACGGAGCTTCTCCCATTATCAGCATTCCCTATCAGAGGGCTACATTTGTTACACTTGATGAACCTATATTGATACATCATAATCACCCAAAGTCTATAGCTTACATTAGGGTTCACTCTTGATGTAATGGTATGTATGCAACATTGTAGGATAATACAGAGTATTTTCACTGCCCTCAATATCCTCTGCATTTCAACTATTCCTTTTTCTTCTCACTTCCAACTCCTGACAACAATTTATATTTTTCTCTTTTGCCTTTTCCAGAATGTCATATTGATGGAATCAGACAGTATGTAGCCCTTTCAGATTGGCTGTTTTTCACTTAGTAACATGCTTGATAGCTCATTTCTTTTTAGTTCTGAATAATATCATATTTTTTTGAAGAACCAGGGTTAATTTATTTCATCACACACTGAGTGACATCTTGGTTGACTCCAAGTTTTGACAATTATGAATAAAAGTTTTATAAACATCTATGTGCAGGTTTTTGTATGGAACTAAGTTGTCATCTCCTTTGGGTAGATACCCAGAAGTGTGATTTCTATATCACATGGGAACAGTGTGTTTAGTTTTGTAAGAAACTGCCAAACTGTTTCCCAGAGTGGCTGTACTATCGTGCATTTCTATCAGCAATAAAGGAGAGTTCCAGTTGCTCCACATCCTCACCATCATTTGATGTTGTCAGTGGTCTGGATTTTGGCCATTCTAATAGGTAAGGGGTCTCATTTTATCGATTTTCTTTTTTTTTAGATGAAGTCTCATTCTTGTCTCCCAAGCTGGAGTGTGATGGCGCAATCTCAGCTCACTGCAACCTCTGCCTCTCAGGTTCAAGAGATTCTCATGCCTCAGCCTCCTGAGTAGCTGGGATTACAGGCACCTGCCACCACACCTGGTTAAGTTTTGTATTTTTAGTAGAGATGGGGTTTCACCATGTTGGCCCGGCTTGTCTCGAACTCCTGACCTCAGTTCATCCACCCACCTCAGTCTCCCAAAGTGCTGGTGTTACAGGGATGAGCCACCATGCCCAGCTTTATTGATGTTTTAATTTGCAGTACTCTGACGACGTATGACATGGAGAATCTTTTTCTATGCTTACTCGCCATGTGTATATCTTTCTTGGTAAGATGTCTCTTAAGGTCTGGCTAATTTTGAAATCTGGTTGTTTTGTCATTGAGTTTTTAAATTTTGGATATTAGTCATTTATTCAATGTTTCCTTTGCAAATAGCTTCTTTTAGTCTGTCTTCTCATTTTAGCTTGTCTTCTCATTCCCCTGACATTGTCTTTCATAGAGCAGAACTTTTACATTTTATTGAAGCCTAGCTTATCAATTACTTGTCTCATGGATTATGCCTTTAGTATGTATCAAAAAAAAGTTGTCAGCCTCCAAGGTAATGTAGGTTTTCTCCTATATTTCTTCTAGAGTTTTATAGTTTTGCATGTTGCATTTAAATCTGTGATCCATTTTGTGTTAATTTTTTTGTGAAGGGTTTAATATCTGTGTCTGAATTCATTTTTACAGGTGGCAGTCCAGTTGTTCCAGCATCATTTGTTAAAATAATCCTCTTTTCTTCATGGTATTTCTCTTGCTCTGTCTCAAAAATCAACTGATTATATTTACGTGGGTCTATTAGTGGGTTTTCTGTTCTGTTCCATTGATCTATTTGTTCATACCTGACTGTATTTTATGATGGTAGCTTTATGGTAAATCTGGAAGCTGGGTAGTATCAGTCCTGCAATGTTCTTCTCTGTTAATATTCCATCAGTTATCCTGGCTCTTTTGGTTTTCCCTATAAACTTTAGAATCCTTTTTTTTTTTTTTGACATCTATAAAATCACTGCTGAAATTTTGGTCGGAATAAAAATTCATCTCTATATGAACGTGATTCTATTAGGGAGAATTGGCTCAAATGATTACAAAGGTGAAGTCCCATGACAGGCTGTCTGCAAGTAGGAGAAAGAGAAAAGTGAGTCGTGTGGCTTCCAGGGAAGGTGGTAGCGTGTCACAGTTTAATTCCAAAAGCCTCAAAACCATGGAAGCTGACAGTGCAGCCCTCAGTCTGAGACCGATGGACTGAGATCCCCTGGGTGGCCGCTGGTACAAGATGCAGAGCTTGAAAGCCAAAGGAACAACCTGGAGTCTGATGTCCAGGGGCTGGAGGAGAAGTATCATGCTCCAGAAGAGAAAGGGCAGGGTGAGAGGCAGAGAGAGAGAGAAAGAGAATAGGCAAATGAGAATTAAGCATGGGGGACACCCCCCTCTTCCACCTGCTTTGTTTTAGTCACATCTGCAGCTGACTAGATAGCACCCACACTCATTAGGAAGCACCTTTCTCTCTCAGTCCACTGGCTCACAGGTAAATCTCTTATGGAAACACCTTCACAGACACACCCAGAAACAATGCTTCATCAGTCATCTAGACACGTCTCACCAGTCAAGTTGACACCTAATAATAACCATCCCAAGTTTGCCCCTCCTCAACTTGACATCCATATGCGTCTCCTTAAATTATACTTAATTTCCAAATAAAGACAATAAGAAGGTCATCATTCCACCTGATATACGACTGAAAACACACTAATCCTATTCCCAGAAGAGGAAGTAAGTTATTGAGTAATGTTTATTTCTGACATCCCATGACTTAAACACGATGATGCAAAATTTATAATACTTAAATGCTGATACAAAGTTAATCGATATTATGTTACATGATAAAGGAATAACAGAGGAAATAAAACAAAGATATTTGCTTAATATGGGTGTATATAAGCACAAGCATATTCTTAACAAAATAAGGAGAAAATACTCATCACAATTACATTCTTTATTACTATCATCTGTCATGTGGTTGTAGCTGGTATTTGTAACTATCTTCATCTACTACTCATTGTGTATTCCCTCGGCCTTCAGCAGGCACTCCAGCTGATCATGGTTCTTCACCTGCTGAGGTGACCCAAACTTTTGTTCCTGAAGGGCCTGGGCCATTCATAATCCCTCTTGGATTGGTTGTTGTAGTTTCCAATTGACTGTAATTACAGGGCACAGGAATATTAAAAGAGGCCCTAAGGGACCTTGTGTATTCCAGACATACTCTTTCTTACCTCCATGTAGTCCAATTTCCTTTTGGTGGTTTGGATTAATCATCCCAGCCAACACTGTAGCTCCCTTCTTACACTGTATCATCCCAACCAATACTGTAGCTCCCTTCTTAGACTGTGATGAAGAGGCATGAGGAGTCCAAAGCGGCTGGGTGGCAATCCTAACTTCCAGTTTAGTAAAATCATGGTTGCATCTCCTAGTAGAAGGATTCCTCCCTCTGGAACTCTAGGCCAGCAGTGTAGCATCTTAAAATCTTTGCCTTAGTCTCTGTTCTCTGCTTGTCTCATCACACCCGTAATCTTACTCTTATAAGAACCTTTGTAATACATTGGGCTTGTTTAGACAGTCCAGAATAACCTCCCCACTCTTAGTACCAAATTTCTGTCTTAGTTCTGTTTGTGTTGCTCTAAAGGGATAGTTGAGTAATTTACAAAGAAAAGAGGTTTAGTTGGCTCTGTACTGCAGGCTGTAGAAGGATGGCACAAACATCCGCTTGGCTTCTGATGAGGGCCTCATGCTGCTTCCACTCACGGGGAAGGCAAAAGGGAGCTGATGTGCAGAGATCATGTAATGAGAGCAGAAGCAAGAGAGAGGGGTAGGAGGTGCTCGGCTTCTTCAACAACCAGCTCTGGCAGGAACCAGCAGAGGGAGAACTCACCTGTGACCTCAAGGATATAGCACCAAGCCATTTACCAGGGAACCACCTACCCCTATGACCACACACCTTTCACAAGGCAGAGGACCAAATTCCAAAATGAGGAGTGGAGGGCCAAACATCCACATTTTTGCAGTTGCTAATGTAAATAGTATTGCATTTTAAATTTTAAAATTCTGCCTGTTCATTGCTGGTATGTAAGAAAGCTATTGATGTTTGTATATTAACTTTATATACTGAAAACTTGCTGTAATTGCCCATTAGTTCCAGTAAACTTTTGTTTGATTCATTTGGATTTTCTATATAATGACCATGTAATCTGCAAAGAGAGTTTTATTTCCTCTTTCCTAATAGTGTAACTTTTTTTTGGATTTCTTGTCTTATTGCATTAGCTAAAACTTTCAGTACAATGTTGAAAAGGAGCAGAAATAGGAAACATCCTTGCATTGCTTCCAACCTTAGTGAGAAAACTTTAAGTTTCTCACCATGAGGTAGGATGTTAGTTAAGAGAAAGCTTTAAGATTCTCACCATTGTAGGCTTTTTGTAGACACCGATTGTCAAGCTGAGCTAGTTCTCCTCTATTTCTGGCTTACTGAGAGATTTTATCAGGGCTGAGTGTTAGTTTTTTTTTTGTTTTTTGTTTTCTGTGCTTTTTTGATATCAATTGATATGATCATGTTTGTATTTTTTAGCCTATTGATATGATGAATTATATAACTGGCATTTGATTTTTGAACCAGCCTTGCATATTTAACATAAATCCCACATGGTCATGGTATATAATTCATTTTATACATTGATAGATTTGATTTGCTAATAGTTTATTGAGAATTTTTGCATCTAAGTTCGTAAGAGATAGTGGTCTGTGTTTTCTTTTCTTGTAATGTCTCTTTTATATTTTGGCATTAGAGTGATACTGGTCTCAAAGAGTTAGAAAATATTCCTTCTGCTTCTACTTTCTTAATGAGATTGTAGAGACTTGGTATAGTATTTTTCTCACATGATAGGTACAGTTTGCCAGTGAAGATATCTGAGTCTGGTGCTTTCAGATTACTTGTTCAATTTATTTAATAGATATAATTCTATTTAGATTGGTTATTTCTTCTTATGTGAGCTTTGGCAGACTGTGTCTTTCAATAATTTGTCTATTTCATCTAGGTTATCATAGTTGTGGGCAAGAAGTTATTCACATCATGGCTTGATTTTTATTTTACTATCTATGGAATCTTCAGTGATATCCTCTTTTTCATTTCTGATGTCCATAATTTGTGTTATCTTTCTTTTTTTCTTAGTTATACTGGCTGGAGACTTATCAATTTTATTGCTCTTTTCCAATAATCAACTTTCAGTTTTACTAGTTTTTAAAAATTTATTTTCTGTTTTCAATTTTATCGATTTCTATTGTACTAATTTTTTTTCTTCTGTTTACTTTGAATTTAATTTGTTATTCTTTTTCTAGTTTCCTATGGTGGAAACTTAGATTATTGATTTTATATATTTCTTATTTTCGAATACATGAATTCAATGCTATAAATTTCCCTTTATTCACTGGTTTTGCTGCATCCAACAAATTCTGATAAGTTTTAATTTCATCTTTATGTAGTTAAAATAATTTTTAATTTTTCTTGAGATTTTTTCTTTGAACCGTTTGTTATTTGAAAGTGTGTTGTTTAATTTTTTCAAATTTGGAGATTTTCCAGTTGTCTTTCTGTTATTGATTTCTAGTTTAATTTGTTGTTGAGTTCCACTAGGTCCTCACTGATTTTCTGCCTGCTGAATCTGTCCATTTTTTATAGAGGATGTTTGAAATAATCAACTATGATATTTGATTTATTTATTTCTTCTTTCAGTTCTATTAGTTTTTGCTACACGTAGTTTGACACTCTGTTGTTAGGTGCATACATGTTAAGGATCGTTATGTCTTCTTAGAGAACTGACTCTCTTATCGTTATGTAATGCCTTTGTTTATCCCTGATAAGTGTCCCTGCTTTGAAGTCTTTTCTGCCTGAAATTAATGTACCTATTCCATCTTTTTTAGATTAGTCTTAGTATGATATATTTTTCTTCATTCATTTAATCTACATGTGTCTTTATTTTTAAAGTTGCTTTTTCTAGACAATATAGAGTTGTATCTTATTTTGTGATTCACTCTGACAGTATCTGTATTTTTTTTTTCTTGGAGCATAGATTCAAGTTGCCCTGAATACATATGCACTCAGTCTCAGTTTTTGATTTTGGGAATTTAGACTATTGAAGTTCAAAATGAATATTTATATAGTTGAATTAGTATCTGCCGTATTTCTTACTGTTTTCCATTTGTTGCCGATGTTTTTTATTCCTATTTTTATTTTTCACTTCTCTGCCTTTTGCGGCTTTAATTTAAAGTTTTATATGATTCCCTTTTGTCTCCTTTCTTAGAATAACAGTTATACCTTTATTAATTATTTTGTGGTTCCCCTAGATTTTGTAATATTCATTCAACCTAATCTAAATCCTCTTTCAGGTAAAATTATATTATTCACCGATAGTGTGAGTGTATTATAATAACAAATTAATCTCAACCACTTTCTCTTTCCTCCTTTATCACTGCTTTTATTCATTTCTTGTATATGAGAATATAAGCTTATGTATAAATGTTCATTTCTTGTTTATAAACATACATAAACATATATATGTACACATATTATATATACATAAGCATATGCAATCAAATGCATTGCTGCTATTATTATTTTCAGCACTGTTATCTGTTAGATCAATTGAGAATAAAAGTTTTCATGTTACCTTCACATATATACTTTTTGATGTTCTTTCTTTATCTATAAAAAGCTGAGTTTCTAACCTATATAATTTTTCTTCTCTCTAAAGAACTTCTTTGAATGTTCCTTAGAGGCAGGTCCACTGGCAACAAATTCCCTTAATTTTTGTTTGCCTGAGAAATTTATATTTTTTTCTTCCTTTACTTTTAAAGAATCATTTTTCAGGATATAAAATCATAACTTGGTGTTTTGTTTTGTTTTGCGTTTTTGCTGTCTCAGCACTTTAAATATATTCTGCTTGGTGTTCTCTAAGAATCCTGGATCTGTGATTTAGTGTCTGATTTTAATTTGGATACTTTTTAAAAAAATTATTTATTTATTTATTTATTTATTTATTTTTGTTATACTTTAAGTTCTGGGATACATGTGCAGAACGTGAAGGTTTGTTACAGAGGTATACACATGCTATGGTGGTTTGCTGCACCCATCAACCCATCATCTACATTAGGTATTTCTCCTCATGCAATCCCTCCCCTAGCCTCCCATCCCCTGACAGGTCCCGATTTGTGATGTTCCTCTCTCTGTGTCCATGTGTTCTCATTGTCCACCTCCCACTTATGAGTAAGAACATGCAGTGTTTGGTTTTCTGTTCCTGTGTTAGTTTGCTGAGGATAATGGTTTCCAGCTTCATCCGTATCCCTGCAAACGACATGAAATCATGCTTTTTTATGGCTGAATAGTGCTGTATATGTGCCACATTTTCTTTATCCAGTCTATCATTGATGGGCATTTGGGTTGGTTCCAGGTCTTTGCGATTGTGAACAGTGCTGCAATAAACATACATGTGAATATGTCTTTACAGTAGAATGATTTATAACCCTTTGGGTATCTACCCAGTAATGGGATTGCTGGGTCAAACAGTATTTCTGGTTCTAGATCCTTGAGGAATCACCACACTGTCTTCCACAATGGCTGAACTAATTTACACTCCCACCAATGGTGTAAAAGCATTCCTATTTCTCCATATCCTCTCCAGCATCTGTTGTTTCCTGACTTTTTAATGATCTCCATTCTAACTGGCTTGAGATGGTATCTCATTGTGGTGTTGATTTGCATTTCTCTAATGACCAATGATGAGCTTTTTTTCATGTTTTTTGGCTGCATAAATGTCTTCTTTTGGGAAGTGTCTGTTCACATCTTTCACCCACCTTTTGATGGGGTTGTTTGTGTGTTTTCTTGAAAATTTGTTTAAGTCCCTTGTAGATTCTGGATATAAGCCCTTTGTCCAATGGATAGTTTGCAAAAATTTTCTCCCATTTTGTAGGTTGCCTGCTCACACTGACAATAGTTTCTTTTGCTGTGCAGAAGCTCTTTAGTTTAATTAGATTCCGTTTGTCAATTTTGGCTTTTGCTGCCATTGCTTTTGGTGTTTTAGTCATGAAATCTTTGCCCATGCCTATGCCCTGAATGGTATTGCCTAGGTTTTCTTCTAGGGTTTTTACGGTTCTAGGTCTTACATTTAAGTCTGTAATCCATCTTGAATTAATTTTTGAATTTGGAGGCTTTTAAAGACATTATTGTTTCAAATATTTCTTCTTTTCTCTCTTCCCTCTCCTTACGGTATTCCTATTATGTGTATGTTACATCTTTTACAGTTGTCCCACAGTCCTTGGATATGTTGTTCTTTTTTTTCTTCCTTGTCTTTGTTTTCTTTGCTTTTCAGTTTTAGAGGATTTTATTGATAAATCCTGAAGCTTAGAGATTCCTTCCTCAGTCATGTCCTGTCTATTAATAAGCTCATCAAAGGCATTCTTTTCTGTTCCAGTGTTTTTGATCTCTAACATTTATTTTTTGTTCTTTCTTAAGATTTTTATCTCTCTGCTTATCTCGCCTATCTATTCTAGCATGTTGTCTACTTTATCTGTTAGAGCCCTTAACATATTAATCCTTGTTGTTTTAAATTCTCAGTCTGATGATTCCAATAGCTCTGCTATGTCTGATCCTGATGCTTTCTCTGTCTCTTCAAATTGTGTGTGTGTGCATGTGTGTTGCCTTTCAGTATGCCTTGTAATTTTTCTTGTTGACTCAACATAACGTACTCGGTAAAAGAAACTGCTGCACAAAGGTCATTAGTAATGCAGTGGTGAGGTGTGGGGGAGAATTCTATAGTCCTGTGCTTAGTTGTTTGTGTTTTCATAAGTCTGTGTCTCTGGACTTTAAACTTCACAATTGCTCACTAGTCCTCCCCCACTTTTAAATGGGATAGGATGGGATCAGTGGCTGGAGTTGGATATTTGTCTTCTCTCCTGAAGAAGACTAGAGCTGGAGTTGAGTACTTCCACCTCCTCAACATCAGTTAGGCTCTGATAAAACTCCAGCAGATTTAGCTCTGGTTATATTGCTTCTTCTGAGGGGAGAGCTTCTGAGGAAGAATGGAGTGTTGTGAACTATTTTAAACTGATGTGTTTTGACCTACCCCTGCTGGGAGCAAGAGGAGATTTTTCTCCAATGTTTACTGTGAGAACCTGGTCTAGCTCCTGGAGGTGAAACTCATGAAGTGTGGACACATGGGTGCACTGCATAATTGAGTCTTCCTCTTCCTGGAGTTTGGTGTTCTCAGGCTTGTCTCTTCTTAGCCTCCAGCAGTTTGCTCATTACCACTTAGGTTCTACTACCATGGCACTGGCTCCTGTGGTGGTGGTTTCTGCTCCTGTGTTTCTGCTCCTGTAGGACATGACTCCCTGTATTTGCCTGTCTGTCTCTTCAGTCTAGAGGTTAGCAGTTTGCCCTTTGTCCTCACCTCTTTGTGGATCCAAGAAGGGTTCTAATTTTTCAGTCTGTTCAGCTTTTCACTTGTGGTGAGGATGGAGTTGTATTTCCAAGCTTCTTACATGCAGAACTGGTAAAGGAAAGTGTAGATGAGTCCACATTTTTAAAGTTAATTTATATTATTAATTACATTTATAAACCAGAAAATATCTGAGACATATTTCAATTAATTTAGAGATTTATTTTGCCAAGGTTGAGGATGTGCCCAGGAGAAAGAAACACAAGTTACAGTAGGATCTGTGATCCATGCTTTTTCCAAGAAGGCTTTTGAGGACTTTATATTTAAAGGAAAAAGAGCAGGCAAGTGGGGAAGGAGGAATAAAAAATGAAATAAACAGAGAAAGGGGGATATAGATGACGAAATGGTTACACTCTTGTGAAGCTTTGATTACTGCTCACTGAATCCACATTTTACATGTGAAAAGAGAAGAGTAGAAAAAAATCGTTCTGCATTCATCTACATTTTACATAAGATAAGGTCAGTATGGTGTAGAGGAAGAAGTCAAATACGCAGTTGTCTCAGGGTGGGCAGGTGGATGATTTCTAGTCTTGTCTCTGTCCCATATCTGTGACGATAAGCTCTTAATTTACACTGTCAGAGTGAGATTCACTAGACCTTTGTTTTAGGGTTAGTTTACAGGTGGGGATATATATTCTGAAAGATTTGGGGGCCCATAAGAAATTTCCTTGTGAGCGATTTGTGAGGACCACCTGGAGAGAGACGTGGCCTTCTAAGTCACAGCTATCTGAGAACAAACAAGAAAGCAGTTTTATTTTTATTACTATTTTTTTTTTGGCATGACTCAGTTCCCAAGTTAAACTTTCCCTCTGGCATAATGAGTGTGGGGTCCCAATATTTTGTTTTCCCTTCACACATTGATTAATTTTTAAAATAAAAAGCAACATTGCATTCATGAGATGAAGCCTATTTCGTTAAGATGTGTCAACATTTTTCGATATTTTTAGACTTTATATTATACAGTTGTGTTAAAAATCGTAGCCCCTGTTTTCTTGAAAGTATTGACCCATAGTTGTTTTTCTTTTTCTTCCTAATATTTTTATCTGGTTAGAGTATCAAAATAATGTTGCCTTCATGCTGAATTAGTTAATGTCAAATAGGTATTAATTCTTCTTTTAATAGTTTCTAAAATTCACTAGTAAAGCAATTTGCACCTGGAGGTGTCTTTGTGAGAAAATTTTTAAATACAGGTTCAATTTCTTTAAAAGATATAGGGTTTTTGATGTTAAAAATTTTGTTTCAGGTGAGCTTACCTATATTGTGTTTTTCAGTGAATTTCACCTAAGTCATGAAATTCATTTCCATGCAATCTTTCATAATATGCCATTATGTCTTTTAACTGCTTGCTGCCTGAGTAGAAATGTACCTGCTGTCATTTATGATGGTAGTAATTTGTACCTCTGCTCTGTTTTTCCTAATCTGCCTGGCTAGAGATTTATCAATTTTATTGATCTGCTCAAGGAAGCAGCCTTTGGTTTATTTGATTTTCTATATTGATTTCCTGTTTCCTATTTTGTTGATTTTTGCTCTTATGCTAAGTATCTCTTTTTATCTGCTTTTCTTTGGTGTTAGGGCTTTTTTCTTTGTTATATATGAACAGATCCAGATGCCAGCACCAGACGACATGGCCCCTGCCTCCATTCCCCGTCCCTTCTGGGAAAGCTTGCACCCCTTCCTGCAGGAGGTAAGTTTGGGCTGTTGCCTTCCTTGATGTGCTGCCTACTTTGGCCTGGGTCTCTCCTCCCTGAGGTACCCCCAGAGCACTGTCCTGTGGCTTTTTACACAGCTGTCCCACATGGGCTGGACTTCAGACGCAAGCGATGTAGTCCAGAACTGTGGCCCCTCAGGTAGTCGTTTTGGAGGATTACTCCTGGGTACAAGGGCACGAATCCACTACTGTGAAGACCTAGAGAGCCTGGAGGTGCGAAGAGTGTTAACTACTTTAACTCAGAACGATTATTACAGTAATGGTCTACCGTGAGTCACATGTGAGGTAAGTCACTGGGCACGAGCAGCAACCTCGACAGAGATCCTTTAACATAGACAGAACATGCTTGGGACTTACCAAGGAAGGAGAAGCAACTTTCCTACTGTTATCAGAGCGGGGGTCCTCACCTTCCTCTGGGAGGAGAGGTCCACAGCCCCCATCACTGTCCTTTCTGGAGACATATGAGTTCTTCTCCCAATGGCAGTGAGACCCTGGGCTGATGCGCTGTCTGATCCAGGGATGACCCTCTACTGGGCAGTGAAAGGCAACTTCAACAGAATCCGAAGTCAGCCCAGACATCAGAATCCAGAGAGAAGCCAGTGGGGAGGAGGATGAGAACTTAAAAAAATTGGCAATAAAAATTTCAAAACAGAAATGACAAAATACTAGTTACAGTAGCACCAAAAATGCAATATTTAGAGATAAATATAACACAATGTATGTAATATCTGTACACTGAAAACTGCAGAATGCTGTAGTGAGGAATTTAAAAAGAACTAAAGAAATGGAGAGCTACACCATATTCTATGCTCAGAAGCCACCATCGTGAAGAACAGAGGCAAATTCTACATGATATTCTATGATCAGAAGACACCACCGTTAAGAAGAGAGGTGAAATCTTATATACTGGAAAGAAAAGAGGAGAGAAAGGTTATAACTTTTAGAAGCAGATCACTGACTCTTAGTGTGCTAGTTCAGGACATGGAAGAGAGGGGCCTGTTGGTACAAACTGAGGTCAGACAAGAGAAGTAATTTGGGGACATGAGGCACTAAAGAATACCTGGAGCCTAGTGATGGGGCTTGATGGGGTTTCCTAAACTGAGACAGGAGGGACAAGAAGCCGTAGCAGGCATCCTAAAAATGGTCTCTACCCTCAAACAATTATTTGATAAAGATTCAAAGGCTTCCATATTGCCATCTCCCCACCCTCTGTTTTGTCCCAGTCCCCACAGAGGCTAAGTCCTCTGTTCCTCCTCCACTTCTCTGCTCAGAAGACACACTGCTAGTATCCTTTCTATTAGGGAATTAGCAACAATAGAGTTTGGGGACTTGACAACTTCTTACAGGCAACTTGGCTTGGAGTCCACAGACAGAGAACCATCTAGGAAAAACGCATGTGTTTGTCAGTACTGTACATGGATGTGATTGGAAGGGGCTGGGAAATTACTCTTTTAGTCACCTTGACCATTTCCCAATGCCCGTTAAATAGAGAAATTCCTGGTTGACTTGGGAGAAGTCACATAAGTTGGAAATGATGGGTGGATTATTCCTTCCATTCCACAGTGGCACAGTGAGAGAACCACTAGCATGGATTAGGGAGTTTGAACAGGTGTGAGTCACTAGAAAATTTATTGAAGTCTGTGTCTCACCTGCATTGGTGGAGAGTCAACCAATGGACTCAAAATCCCTTTCAAGGTCAAACATGATACGGTTTTAGAAGGATGTTTTTCATGTTCAGGAAACTGAGGAAAACCATGGCAAGCCCAACTGACTCTCTAGCAGTTATTCCCTCTCCGTGGAATCATGCACAGAAGCCAATGAAGATGATAAAAGAGGCAAGCTAGGAAAACTACGAAGCAATAAAACACTCAAACTCCAAGCTAGGAAAGCTACGCAAGAATAAAACACTCTGGACTCCACAAAACCCAATGAGCTTGTAGGTGTCAGGACATTTTAAACTCCTGAGATTATAAACCTTAATAGGTGATAAAAATATGTGATTTATTTCTAGCCAATGTCAAAATTAAATAAACAGCAATACCCACTCAGACGTGAAAGTCTCCAGTTTTCAGCTTCTACTTTTGAAACCATATTCAATGTTCAATGTCAGTTAGTTGCTTTGCTAAACAAGTGGATGATTCTTGAAGAACACAAATATTCCACTTAATTTGGAAGATGAGAGTGTCTGGCTGGAGAGAGAGAGGATGGTGGCTAATTTTTCTCTAGATTCACAAGAAGGAGCAAAGCTTGCAAGAAGACTAATGCTTCACCAGGTCTTCAACTCCCTGATTGTTGATTCAAAGGAAATGTCAATGTAAAAGATGCACTATATGTGCAGTTAGCTGCAGAGTTTTTAATAAAAGGCAAAAAGGCTGGTTACAATGTAGCTGGGCATGCGTTGCCTATGCATGGCCACTTGCTGCTTCTGGCTGCAGAGGCCTCCCAGTAACTAACTGGGTACATGCGTCGAGGTGGCAGCTCAGGCCTCTCTCTTCCATTGGGGAGAGAGAGGTCAGCACTCAGTGACAATGAATGTTTTTGCCCCTTCCTTCCTGATTCACCCGCCATGGATAGCAGGGCCTAAAACATCTGACAAGTACCCATGGTTGAATTAAGAAGTTAAGAATAAGGCAGGAAGTGGTTTGAGCAGAAACTATGATCTTCTTCCCCCCAGATCCATGCATGCTCTGCAAAGTTTTACATGGAAGTATTCGTTAAAAGAAAATATTCCTTTAGCCTCGTTAATCTGGCTCTGGAGACAAAAATACTGTCAGAGTGAGGTGCTCACCTGTCTACTCACCTCAGAAGCCCATTCTGGGGGAAGATGCAGTGTGAATATTGGGTTTACACTTGAACTATTCTAAGGAGCAGCTGTGTGCCTGGTAGAGGGTGAAAGGCATTTTATTTTTAGTTTTTGCTTGCTTGTTGTTCCCCTTAAAGAGTGCATCTGGACATATTTCCAGCAGGTGGGAGCAACAGGAGGAAATCATAGCACTGTGGCATGGTGGGAGCACCATGAGCCTGGATTCCGAAAGCTAGAGGAGACTCAGGGCACTGGAGGGTTCACTGAAGTCTCTGCATCTCACCTGCAAAATGTGGGGATTGGGCCAGAGTAACTCAAAGGCCCCGTCAAGGTTAATCATGATATGAGTTTAGAGGGAAGTAAACTTAACAGAGGTTGGCAGGATGGGAGATTTTCCTGCACATTTCACCACCATTTAAAATTGGAGGGTGGTACAACTGATTTTAATGGCTGTAGCAACCCTCTTCCATCCTCATAACAAGCTTTTTTGGGGGGCATGATGGAAGAACAACTTTGAGGAAATGAGGAGAAACTCTGATGTGTCCGGTGGGTGGTACTGATGTTACAAGCACAGAATGGTGAGAATCATGTGCTTCCTCCGCCGCCTGAGTTAGTTCAGCTCAGGGCTGGAAACAGTTATGACGCAGGAACATGCAGAATCTGCCTGTCATCCAGGGGCTCTGTAAAGCATTTGATTTAGTTAAGAATATTCTAAGCACTCACATTTTATTTCCTTGCTGTCTATACAATCAAGTAAAGAGAAATTCAAGGTTTGCTGCTAACAGGTGCCCCCAAAACAAACCTTGGAAGACAAAGCAGGAAGCCTAGGTCTTCCTCTGGCTCTGCTCCCAGCTTGCCCTGCGACCTGGAAAATTCCTCTTACCTTCCCGGGCTTTAGTTTACTTGTCTGTAAAATGCAGCCAGGTGGACAAATTCATCATCACCGTTTCACTAGCCAGAGTTAAGCAAACAAACATAGCTCTATGCGTTGGTGGTGTGTGCGTTCCTAACGCATCTTGAGATACTCATATATGAAAAATCAAAACCGTATTTTGCTTGGTAAATAGGTTACCTATACTTGTCGTTAAAACAAGGCACCCACTGCTGAAAAAGAGAGTCTTTGGCGCTAGGATGAATTGCCATCGTTTGAGAATAAAGCAGAAGGAGATGGCCTGAGCCCATCTAATTTGCATAGGTCCAGTCTTCAAGCATTACTTTTTATTTTTGTGTTCAAAATTGTTTGTCAAAATAGCCGTGAGAAAACAAGGTGGGTTTGGTTCTGTAGTAGCAGTGACCGGTGCCCCTGTTGCCCTTCTGTCCAGGCAGAAGAATGGAGAGCTCTGAAGCCATGGCGGCCTTCCCCAATAGCTGCTCTCTGGTCATCTAACACCCTGACAGAACCACCAACAGCCGCACATCTGATCTGGAAGGATTGTGTCTCATCTTCTGAGTGGAGGCATTGTGACTGCTGAACTTGCATTGGAGGTGATTCAACACACTGTGTCTTGAAATCAGATCGCAAGAGGGCCACCAAACACGTGGGGATCTCTGTGTGGGAAAGCATTTGACCAAATCTTAGCATTTCACGCACCAGCCCACGTGATTGGTAATGCTATTCTAACCTAGCTCAGTAACTCTCAGGAAGACTTTTATTAGAATAGAAAGACTGTAAAAAGGAAACTGGAAGTCTAATTAAAAGAGGAGAAGGCAAATCTAGTCTATGATAGCTCAACAGGATGGTGACGGTCAACAATAATTTATTGCATGTTTTAAAAATAACTAAAAGAGTATTTAAGTGGAATGTTTGCAGCACAAAGAAATGACAAATGCTTGAGGTGATGGATACCCCCTTTGCCTTGATGTGATTGTTACACATTGTACACCTAGATCAAAATAGTTCATGGACCCCATACATCTATACACCTACCATGCACTCTTAAAAATTAAAAATAAAAGAGACACAAGCAGGTAAGTGTATCACTGATAGTTTTCAGGAAGGTTCAAAAAACAACTAGCCGTAGACAACAGGCTAATAAACATGTCACAAAGCAGGAAAAAAGTGAGGTTCTGATGCAACTTCAGCAGTATGTTTTCGTGAAATGAAAATTTTCATTTTTTACATTAAAATGTTTACTTGTTTATTATTTGCCAAGTAAATGCTACAGATTCCATAATAAAAATAAGAGAGTTTCTGTGAACCACAATGAGATCCATGAATGGTCTTAAAATATTTGATTTGTGCACTACTCTATGCAGATCAAATAATTAAGCATTTTATTCCTACTGACAAAGAAGAGCATGGTAGAGAAGCAATTGCAAGATGTATATCTATGTAAATCAAATTGTGCATTAAATCACAGAGGAATAAAAAGAAGTAAATCTAAGCAGACTGATTAAATAATTATTTAAAATTTTTCCATTTAGTTTTTTGAATGATAAAAATCAAAGACTCTCACATAAAAAAACTGGTAATGTTTACTACACATGACTAAATAAAAATTGCATTTGATAAGATAATATTTGCCACGTTCATAGCACTTACCCCAGCAAGGTATGTGGAAGCAGACAGCAAGTTATTCTGTTTCCATGTAAGATTTTTACATATGTTGTTATACATGGTATTCTCAAAAACCTAAGACTCTAACCATAGCAGGTGCTTGCTCAGAGCACAGTGCCCCACTGCCATGAGTGAGTTCTCAGTTATAAAGAACAAATCACTGCGTTCCCATGGACTTTCCTTTAAACACATCTACTGTTCTCAATCAATATAATTAATAGCAAGGAGCGCATATTTATATTGAAGATGGTGAAAGTCAATTTGTTGTGGAAATTCAAGGGGTCCCTGGGATATCAATTCTCCATTTAGTGCATGTTATCACCCTCAATCATATTAAGAAGTGGTTTTCAATGCATTTCTCAAAATTCCTCTTCTGATTTCTCATGTCAAGGGAGAGTCTAATTGGATTTTTAATCCTTGACTAATCATGCTACACATGGCATGCTGGGTTTAGGTGGAAACTGAAAAGTGCTTTCCACCAACCTATTATTGCAAGGCAGGCTTGAATGTAACCCGAATCAGTAGAAAAATAATGCAGTCAGCCCTTCTACTGTATAGACATTACATGAAAACAATACGCTCCTTTCTTCACGAGGAAGCCCCTCCCCAGCCTTTGAAGCAGCTTTGGAATAATGGACTGCCATGGGTTATTTTCTTCTGGTTTCTGTGTTTCAATACCAGGCTTGTCTCTTCCGTTTGTTTTCAGCTAATTGCCTCGAGATCTAATAAGTTAGTGATGACGGGTGTTGAGCACCAGTGACCCTGCCAAAAGGAATATCATGTCGCACCGAAGTTGAAGGAGTAGTCCTGATGGGTCAAAAATGCTTTCTCTGAGGGGCTCTAATTCCTCGAGTGGGGTCAGGAATGGCACCAGTGATTGGATTGGGTTCCTTAAGCGTCTGCACAAGGGAGCTTCTCTAAGAGAGGGACCAATAGACGCGCTCATCACTGGAGGCTTGGGTTCTCGGCCTTATTGAAAAGACATTACCGTGGCACAGTCCTGTCTTCTTGCAAAGCCCTCGTGCTGCCCTTTCTTTGAGAGCCATTACAGGAAAATTCAACTTTGATGAGAAGTTTAATCTGGTTGTTTCATTCTTCCCACGGAACATGCCTTCCTGAAGTTTTATCCAATGTACTTCCCTCCTCAGGGCAACGAAGTCTCATAAAGGAAATGGATGGTGTTGGTCACAAGGAGCATCTCATTCCAGGAAGCTAAAACGCACACTGGCCAACATTTGATCAATGAACAATGTCTTCCATTAAAAGAAAAAATCAAGGTGTCTTTAACAAAATGATGAGAGATTACACACATGAACAAATCCAGAGGCAGCAGCCTGTGGCGCTGTACACTGAAATCCCAGCTCAAAGTGAGGCCGGGGCAGTCTGGTTAAGGCCAACAGTGTGCCTTTTCCTTTCTGAGAAATGCATATGGCGTCCATTTCTTAGGGCTGCCATGACAAATTGCCAACACTTTGGTGGTTTAAAATTACAGAACTTTATTATCTCATAGTGCCGGAGGCCAGAGGTTTGGAATCAAGGTGCTGGAGTGTGGTGCCCACTCTAAAGGCCCCAGGGAAGAGTCTGCTTCTTGTGTTTCTCCTCATTCTGGGGCTGTGGGTGCACCTCGCCTTGTGGCTGCATCGCTCCAATCCTGTCTTTTCTTCACCTGGCCACACTCCCTCGGTGTGTCTCTTCTTCACTTGGTGTTCTCCTTCGTGTGTCTCTGTGTCCACATTTCATCATTTTACAAGGACAGCAGTCACTGGATTAAGGTCCACCCTAACCCTGTGTGATGCCACCTTGCCTTGATTATAGACACAAAGACCCTATTTCCAGATAAGGGCACATTGGCAGGTGCCAAGGGCTGGGCCTCCAATATATCTTTCTGGGGGACACAGTTCCACCCACCACACACACTGTGAAGGAAAGTTGCTCATTCATCTCACAGGTGATCTCCCCAAGCCCACTCTGGTCATCTGTGTGAAGGGGCTTTGGTGTTTCCATAATCAGCTTGTCTCTCCTCCTATTCTGTGCTTCTGGCCTCCTGGTTATCACCCTGCGGGTCTCTGTGCCCTCAGTTGGCATCCAGGATCTGGAAGAGCTCCAGCTGTCAGGTTGACTGTTCCTGCATGGATGTCTGATTACAGGTGCTCATGGGCATGCAGAGCTTGCAACCTGAGTCTCAGAACCAGTCTTGTATTTGGAGGTCTTCCAAAGCCCACGATTCTAATCCTTCCTTACAACACTGCAAAGCGTGAACGTTTTCTTAGGAGGCGATACTGAGATCAGGGAGGAGATATGGTGAGAAGACAGTGCTACATTGCACAATACCAGGTGAGACTTCTGCCACCTGACTGTACTCACCTCACCTCTCATGCAAACACCCCAATCCCCAACCACACGTTCTCTGCCCCCTCACCCACTTCCCAGATGGTCTCCTTCCTCTGGTTGCCCCCACCGGGTCTCTACTGCTCTATATTCACCATCATCTCTTTCCATGCCACGGTCAACCACGGGGCCACTGAGAAACTCACTGAAGGGCAGGTGATATGGCTTGGCTCTGTGTCCCCACCCAAATCAATCTCATCTCAAATTGAAATCCCCACGTGTCAAGAGAGGAAGGTGGTTTAATCATGGGGGCGGTTTCTCCCATGCTGTTCTCATGGCAGTGAGTGAGTTCTGATGAGATCTGACAGTTTTATAAGGGGCTCTTTCTCCTTTCCTCCACGCTTCTCCCTCCTGTGGCCTTGTGAAGATGTGCTTACTTCCCCTTCACCTTCTGTCATGATTGAAAGCTTCCCGAGGCCTCCTGGACATGCTTCTTGCACAGCATGAGGAACTGTGAGCCAATTAAACCTTTTTTCTTTATAAATTACCCAGTCTCAGGTAGTATTCTTTATAGCAGTGTGAGAACAGACTAATAGAGTGGGAGAGGACAAAGCTATTGGTACTTGCATTTTTATATTTTTGTTCCTGTTACTCTTTTTAAATATGCTAAAACAAATTTATTTTCTGTTTATGAGCAACTTGCTAAAACTGTTTTATATATGCAGTTGTGTAAATGCATGAAGAAAAGAGGTCAGGAAAGGGCCACACTGGCCAGTGAGACCCCAAGCTTTTGAGAGGGGAGGGCAGCTGTGGAGGAGAAGCACAGGAGGGGAGCAAGCGGGCGGTGGGAGGAAACCGGGGCTGGGGTGGTCTGGAGCCCGGAGGCCGGGGATGAAGGAGGGCCGTCAAAGACAAGATTCAGGGACAGTCAGAGGAACGGTGGGCTGGAGACCCCGAGCAGGACTGAAGCATGTGACATGCAATAGTCATCAACTGTCGTGACATTTCTACCAGACAAGCAGCACCACCCTTTCACTGATGGAAAGAACGTGATGCAGAGTAAAATTCCTCACCCCAAGTCTCTGCATGTATTAATAGCAGCACCAGGATTGGCCAAGTCAACCTGGGGCCAAACCCATGTTTACTAATTAAATGCAGAGACGACCGTTTTGAGCTATAAGTTACAGAGATTGTAAGACCCAACGAGAAAATATGTTGTGCTTTGTTCAAAGATTAGATATAATGTAACTAAAAGCCTTCTTTGGGAGGAGGGTGGGTGCCTGTGAGCGACCCTGGGATTGTCTGGGGATGGGAGAGGCCAGGAAGGGGCCAGGACCCGAACCTCTGCAAACCTGATCTGTCGCCTCCCTGGGACATGTGCACGACTCCCAATCTTTCATTAGAAACTCGTTTTTCACTGAAACCAATTGTTCCTGCTGGATTGAATTTTACGAGGATTAAAAAGTACATATAGGCCAGGTGTGATGGCTCATGCTTGTAATCTCAACACTTTGGGAGGCCTAGACGGGAGGATCACTTGAGTCCAGGGGTTTGAGACCAGCCTGGGCAACATAGTGAGACCCCATGTCAAAAAAAAAAAAAATTAGCTGGGCGTGGTGGCACATGCCTGCAGTCCCGGTTACTTGGGGCTGAGGTGGGAGTGTCACCTGGGCCCAGGGATGTCCAGGCTTCAGTGAGCCATGATCACACCACTGCACGTCAGCCTGAGCTGCAGAGTGAGACCTTGTCTCAAAAAACAAAACAAAACAAATTTCCAACATATGATTGGAGAAAGAAAATTAAGGAAAAACTGAGATCCAGGAAACACAGAGCTGATGGACAGAAATCCCTCCACCTTCCTGGGATCTCCCTGGTGGTGCCACCACACCCGCCGGCAGCATGAATCAGGCTCTGCCATCCACAGGGGTACTTCTGTGTGGCCCCTTCCATAGAAGCAGGGAGAGAGAAGCCCACCCTTTCTTTCTTATTTGCAATAATTCAATCTTCTATCCACTTCATTTATCTCTCCAACTTGACTAGTGATTAGTTTTTATTCTATTACTATTTTTTCTTAATAAATTTTGCACATACTTAGATTTAGATACCTACATTTAATCTGAGATATTTACCGAACTAAATACAATACCTTCACACTAAACAATATATTTAACTGGAAAGGTGTAGACTTGATTCACTCTCAGGAAAAAAGGAACCATTTTCTTAATAAGAAATATTATTTGGCTTGTTTTGAAAATAATTCTCCAAGTTAGAATTTATTTTTAATCGTTTTCTGATCCTGATATAGGTATCCTGCCGTGCTGCACAGGTTTTGGTGATATCACACACCCTCTCGGTATAAATCACAAATATACATTGAATGCACACGAGCTTTGCAAGTTGTGTTTTAAAGAGACTTAACCCCTTTTCTGATTGAGATCATGTTTGCTGTTCCCTTTGTTTAAAATATGTCTAAGAATTCTTCTTCTCCTGCAAAAATAAATGATAAATTATTTATACATACCAATTATTTATTATTATTTATGCAAAGCTTGTCACATTATGCATGCATGGGGGATTGAATCACTGTTAACCCACAATGCCTTTAGGGGCATGATATGATGGGCAAAGGGTGGCATGTGGGATTGCCATCAGCAGGCGTATGCATTCAGAGCCTACGCATTTTTTATGTACATTGCTGCACTGATAATAGAAAGAAAGCCACGACATCACAACCAATATTGCTTATCCACCTAATTCTAAATTTTGTTACCTTGGCATTAAATAAACATATCACCCAAGGAAAGAAGCATAAAAGTGTGGTGTGCATTGTAAGGTAGACATAAAAATGCCCACTGGTTTAAGCTTAAAACTAAAAGAAACAGATGAGCTCAACTTAGAAAAACGATGCTTTTCCTAAGGCAATTCTTTGTCACATAATAACAACATATTACAATAAAGAAATAGAGATAAATCAGGAAAATACCATGATATGATGACTTGTCATGGTGCTTTCTGATAGCATTTTGAATTTCAAGGCAAATTCAGTGAAGGTTTTTTTTTCCCAAAATACTAATGCATATAAATGAAATTATTAGCAGCATTCATTTTTAATGGGAAAGCTAATGGAGGGCTTGCAAAATGACATAACTATCCTTTGATCCTGTGAAGGAACGTTTTCCAGTTCCTAGGGCAAAAATTATATCCAATATGACAATGCTAAAAAGCCACCTATATTTGCAATTGACAGCTTCAAGATGTGGAGTATGTTTGGGTTCAGTGGGAAGAGTGTCAATGCATTTGCTGTGTAAATCGGTGCAAGCAAGGTTTGGACACAGGCTCTGGAAGGGCTGGCCCAAGAGCAGAAGCAGACACTGAGAAGCTGAAAGTCCATGAGTCCACCTCATTATTTACAAACTTAATTTGCCTGTGGCATCCCAGAGAGTTGAGTGACTCAATATCTTGTTTTCTTAACCAAAATTGCCCCATCACTAAATGCACTTCTGTAATTTTGTGATGTTTATTGCTCATCCTGTCACATTTGGGGTCATATTTGTTCATCTTGTCCATATTGGCATTACCCAATTCTTCTTTGATGTTATGCAATATTCATAACCTTCAAAAATGTGTCATGGTAACTCTAGGAATGGGTGAAACAAATGGCCATTCCCATTACAGCCCCAGCCCACCTCTGTTTTCCAGCCTCAGAAGCAATGCCCTTGCCGAGATCCATGTAAAGTCTACCACTCAGGTCCTGCTTACAGGTCTCCTAAGACAAATCCAGTCAGATTCCTCTCACTTTTAAGCCTTCCAGTGAAATGAAATATGCACCTTCTTTGTAGCTATGCCTGGCCATTAGTACCCTTCAGAAGCTCTCTCTCTGATTTGTAATAACACTTCCTCTTTGTTTTCAATCCAAGCTCTGCTGAGCTCTGTTTCTTTTGGTTCTGTCCTCAGACAATAGCTTTTCAGACATAGCACACTCTTTATGTTCACAACAGACATATTCTGAAACCTTTGTGAATTCCCAAATTCACAAATATCACTATGTAATATAATTCCCTTCGTAAGAGGCAGTTAAGTATAGTTGAAAAATGCAAATGACATGTTAAGACCATCAAGGAAGCAACAGGACACCAAAGGTATGTACCAACTAATTAGCATAAGTTCTCCCCCGCAAAGTACATCACAGCAGAACATTACCAGACCAGTTTTAACCATGCGTGTCTCTAAATTGGTAAAACTGAGGCAGAGGTGGGGCTGCATCCCATCCTATAGGCATCTTGCAAGCGTGAAGGTGTGAGGAAATGTCCTCTCCTGCAGTAAGACATTAGGCTTAGGTGCCACTGACAGAGCGGGCTCAGCCATTCTCCACCCTGGCGAGGTAAGGGAATCCCGGGGGAGCTTTGAAACACACCAAGGCCCGGGAATCAGCTTCAGTGGCTCTGACATAATTTGCCTGATGCACCACCCAGGGACCAGAAATGTATTTGAACACTTAGGCTAGCCTAATGTATAGCCAGAGATGACAACTGGACCTATGGAAGGCAGCCCTTCTGCAGTGTTTGGTTTGTTTTTCTTTTCAAATTTGGATAGGTTTCTTGATAGATTAGTGTCTTGACTAATTGTCAGCCTCTATTGCATCAAGGTATTACAGGTGATGAAGAGGTGGATGGCATTGCTGGTAGCAAATCCATGAGCATGTTCAGTGCCTTCTCCAGTAGGGAGGAAGGAGCCAAGTTCAGGGACAAAGTGTACCCGGGCTGGGACAAGGCTCCAGAATGAAGGTTCCCACTCTTCTTGGTGTTGGTTGGATGATCTTTGACCTGCTACATAGCAGATCTGGGCCTCAGACTCTCATTGATAAAATGAAGATATCGACAGCGCTGATTTGGGAGGGCTGCAAAGGTTCTCCTAATGGCACGGAATATGTTGCCCTGTCCCCACTTCATGGCTGACTCTGTGAATGTCCCTGCCTCCTGCGTGGGCTGTTAACCCCCAACTCTTGAAACTTCAGCGCTCTAGTTCTTAAGATCAAATGCACCATCAGGTTAAAGAAAATGCCCCGTAGCTCTCCAGCTAACAGCAGTGCTGGGGACACACACTCTGGGCACACATAGTAGAAGGTGCTGGAGCGAGTGGACGAGAGCAGAGCTCTGTGCATCATGCCTTCCCGTGTGGCTGTGTCAACAGCTGGGATTGTTTGCCTCAAAATCTTCCGGAGCCAAATGGTACCAGCTGTCCATGAGCCTCTCTCTCCATAGACAGCAGTCCCAGGAGGGCACTCACAGGGCCATGGACACCTGCTGGGGACTCTTCTGTCACCTGGCCTTAGAGCCTGGGGCCAGCTCACTGTCTGTCCCTGTGGGAGTCCTGGGGCTGCCTTTGGTTGCCTGTTAATGCAGCTGGGTTAGCGCTGGAGTAAAAATGCCAAGGACACACTCTATGCCACACATGTGCTGCCCTGAAGGCTGCCCCTGGGGTTGGACATATGACCAAGATGGTGGAAGCCAGGCCCTGCAGGAATCTTGTAGTGACGTGGAGGGGAGAGGCACGCGTCATATCCTCATTCATCCCTTCCTAAATAGAAAATGATGCTTAAAATATAATAGATTCCTATTCCTGTGTGGCGTGATATGGCACACAACGCAACACATTTACAAAGGAACATGTATTAGTTTGTTTTCATGCTGCTGATAAAGACATACCTGAGACTGGGAAGAAAAAGACCCTTAATAGCTGGGGAGGCCTCAGAGTCATGGTGGGAGGTGAAAGGCACTTCTTACATGGCAGCAGCAAGAGAAAATGAGGAAGAAGCAAAAGCAGAAACCCCTGATAATCCCATCAGAACTCGTGAG
Source organism: Macaca mulatta (assembly GCF_049350105.2). NCBI lineage: Eukaryota > Metazoa > Chordata > Mammalia > Primates > Cercopithecidae > Macaca > Macaca mulatta. Next base: position 4,389,881 of record NC_133411.1, read on the forward strand.
ACTTATTCACTACCACGAGAATAGTTCGGGAAAGAAATCCGGCCCCCATGATTCAATTACCTCCCCGCCCCGGGTCCCTCCCACAACACGTGGGAGTTCTGGGAGATACAATTCTAGTTGAGATTTGAGTGGGGATACACCCAAACCATTTCAGAGTAGAAATTCCTTCCTTGACTAATAATTCATATTTGTATTTGCTATGCTTATATGAATCTAGGCATTTTCAGTGACAACGTTGGTTCAGGAAGGCCAATGGCTTTCTCCTATCAAAACATCCAGGGCAATGAGCAATGCCAGTGCCTTGGCTCTGTCGGGATTCAGTACGAGGAGCTTTTTGTTGCTGCTGTTGTTTTTCAGACGGAGTCTCGCTCTCTTGCCCAGGCTGGAGTGCAGTGGCCTGATCTCGGCTCATTGCAACCTCCGCCTCCCGGGTTCAAGCAATTCTCCTGCCTCAGACTCCTGAGTAGCTGAAACGACAGTCATGTACCACCATGCCCGGCTAATTTTTGTATTTTTAGTGGAGACAGGGTTTCCCTATGTTGGCCAAGCTGGTCTCAAACTCCTGACCTTGTGATCTGCCCGCCTCGGCCTCCCAAAGTGCTGGGATTACAGGTGTGAGCCACCGCGCCCGGCCCTTCGTACCAGGAGTTTTATCCACAGATCTCTCCAGGTTGAGGGTCCCTTTGTACCTACACCCCCACTGCAGGAGGAAGAAACACCTAGAGGCACAAATGACCAGACCCCAAGTAAACTGTGGCTCAGCAGGGACCCGGCCATCCCAGCACAGCGCTGCCCAGTTTTGCAGAGAGACTTGTGATGGTGAGTAAGAAGAAGAATGAACCATTCAGCACAAATAATCCCTCCAACCCCGGACCTGTCCCTGGTGTCTGCAGGTAAGAGGACCCGGAGGGAATGACCACTCTAATGCCACCCTGAGCTGAGCCCAAGAACAAGCAACACAGTGCATGTCCACTCATCCGAGTGCCATCAGACACAGCCTCCCTGCAAGCGAGGGTGGGCTGCCGGGGGCTTCTCCTGGGTCTCCCTGGTCCTCCCTAGGGAGGCCCACACCTGTGTAGACGGCTGTGAATGGAGGAAAGGGAGGAGCTAGTCAGTCCCCCAGTGCAGCAACAATCCCCAGAGGACGCAAGGACCTCCACTGTGCTGCCAGGAAGCGGAGCTTCCACACCGTGGTGGCCATGGGGCCTTGACCCCGATGGCTGAGGTAAGGGAAGTTCAACTGGGTTGCTTGGCTTGAGGTTCTCGTCCTGCCCTGCTCTGCTGCCTCGCTGAGCCTGTGGGAAGCCCATCTCATCCAGGGGCTCTCTGTCCGAGGAGGGGTCCCACAGCTCCTGGGCGGGGCCTCTGGGGAAGGCGCTATTTCATTCTTATCACCCAGGCTCTCACCCCAGGGCTCCTCCAGTCAAAATGGTTTGGCTCTGGCCCTCCTTCTGTAGTACACGACTTTTATTTATTTATTTGTTTATTTATTTATTTATCTTAAGAGACGGGGACTCACTCTGTTGCCCTAGCTGGAGTGCAGAGGCACGATCTCAACTCCCTGTAGCCTCAAGCTCCAGGTCTCAGGTGATCATCCTGCCTCAGCCTTCCAAGTAGCTGGGACTGCAGGTGTGTGTCACCACACCCTGCTAATTTATATATATATAATATATATATGTAATATAAAAATATATACTATATATTTATATACACTATAGTTTTATATTACATATATATATTCACACTCGAGGTTAGTGAGGAGAGGCAAGAGGGAAGGCACGTCACCTTACATCTGCTCAGCGTGTGTGTGTATATATATGTATATACGTGTGTGTGTGTGTATGTATGTGTATATACGTGTGTGTGTATATATGTGTATATACGTGTGTGTGTATATGTGTATATACGTGTGTGTATATGTGTATATATTGTGTGTATATATGTGTATATACGTGTGTGTGTATGTGTGTATATATGTGTGTGTGTGTATATATGTGTATGTGTGTGTATATATGTGTATATATACGTGTGTGTATATATGTGTGTATATATGTGTATATATGTATATATACGTGTGTGTATATATGTGTGTATGTGTGTGTATATATGTGTATATACGTGTGTGTGTATATATGTATATATGTGTGTGTATATATGTGTATATATATGTGTGTGTATATGTGTGTGTGTATATATGTGTATATACGTGTGTGTATATATGTGTATGTATGTGTGTGTATATATGTGTATATATGTGTGTGTATATATGTGTATATGTGTGTGTGTATATATGTGTGTATATATGTGTGTGTATATATGTGTGTATATACGTGTGTGTATATATGTGTGTATGTGTGTGTATATATATGTGTATATACGTGTGTGTGTATATATGTATATATACGTGTGTATATATGTGTATATATACGTGTGTGTATATATGTGTGTATATATACGTGTGTGTATATATGTGTATATATACGTGTGTGTATATATGTGTGTGTATATATGTGTGTGTATATATGTGTATATACATGTGTGTGTGTATATATGTGTATATATGTGTGTGTATATATGTGTATATATGTGTGTGTGTGTATATATGTGTATATATATGTGTGTGTGTATATATATGTAGAGACGGGTTTTACCATTTTTCTCAGGCTGGTCTCAAACTTCGGCACTCAAGCCATCTGCACACCTCTAACAGGGGCAATGCAATGGCCCCGCTGCCCTCCAGAGCCTCCTCCCACAGCCCCGGCCTCAGCCATCTGATGCCTCTGTGTCTGCAGCTCAGTGCCAAATAAGGCTGAGTTCTTTCCCGTGGACTCTAGGATGGTGGGCAGATGGGAAGACGGCTTCCTTGATGTTCAAGCTCACCCGTCCAGAGCCCCCTCTGGATCTGCCAGGACATCCAGGAGGCCACCTTCCTCTGCCTTCATCCTGATGGGCAGGTGCCAGGCAACTGAGAACAAGCTCATGGCTTAGAGCAGCCTTGTTCTGCCTGCCTTTCCCCAGGAACCCCACCAGCACCACTGCTTGAAGCCTTCCCCTCTCTCCAGCCTCCTGACTCCTTGTGTCTCTCCCATATGGCCTGTGTGGAGCACCCGGCCTCTGGCCTCCGGGACCCGTGAGTACGGCAGACTGATTTTCCTGTGCCTCTTCTGTGTCTACTGTGTGGCTGCACCTGACTGACCATTTTACATGAGAATTCGTAACACGTGCACACACACACATATGCACACACATGCACACACATGGACACACACACAGAGTACTTGGGCCACATTGGCCACCTCCAGTCCTTCACACAAGCTCCTCTGCTCGGGATGTTTACATTGACTTTATGGCTCCAGGCCATGAATCTTAGAAGCCCTTTTCACCTCTGGTGACCACCCTGCGTGTCGTGGGATCCAGTGTGGAGCTTGCCGTTTGCTTTTGCTCTCAAACGATCTAGGGTGCGGAGGAGGCCACTGTCTTGTGCTGCCTCAGTAGCAAACACCAACAGCTGAGTGTGAAAGGCCACATCCCCACCTTCCCCCTTAGAGGAACTCCTCGAGGGGTGTGGAAAGACCCGCATTCCAGCTCCGTACTCCAGACACGCCAGAGAGGGTTCCAGAAGTGGACCCCAGCACCCATGCATTTCAGAAGTTAGTCAAGAAGGGGTCATTTCCAGGGAGAAGCTGGGTCATGGAAGGCGAAGACAAGAAGGCACGCTTTCAGGGGCGCACCCACCACACTCTGACAACATCTGGCCTGGGTCCTCTCCCCAGGAGACACACGTGAGGCCAACACAGCCCACTTAGCTCACACACGAGTTAACACAATGCTGCCCGTCTGCATGTGTACATGTGGTATGAAGGCAGCTGGAGACACCCTCTGTGCTTTAAGAAACCCATTTTGCTATAGATGGAACTAATGCAGAGTCCCAACCAGAGGCAGCCCCAGACCGACGGGGTCCTGAGAATGTCCCCAGCAGCACCTGGAACTTTCCGAGGGCTGTGCAGTGGACTGCAGGGGACTCGAAGGAAGAAACCCACGGGAGGCCCTCACACTCGAGGTTAGTGAGGAGAGGCAAGAGGGAAGGCACGTCCCCTTACACCCCCTCAGTGTCCCTGTTGACTTCTGTGTCCGGGGTAGGAGCGTGTGTGTGTGTGTATGTGTGTGTGTGTGTGTGTCTGGGGTGCAGAACATAGAACTGTTGCAAAATACAAACAGGTTGTCATCTGCAAAACACAATTCCCCATGCATCCTGTGCACAGACGCCGATACGTGTCCGCAGTATTTCCAAGTCATTTAAAAGGGTAATTAGTACGCGGCATCTTCCTGGGGTCCTCGGAGGGTGAGCGTCCATCCCGTTTCTCACTGTTTCTCTCCTAATCCCCTCTAATGAGGGTTTATGTTAACATGGATAAGCCCTCGCGGTGTGCACTACCAGGCTGGCTGGGCCCACGGAGGACGCGCTGCTCAAATGTCACCGCCTTTGGCAATGTGGCTGTGAGACGTCAGAAGGGTGTCGCAGGAGAGCGTCTGTGTGGATCGCTCCATTTTGTAGAAGGGAAATCCCTCCCATAGGGTGCCTCTGCTTCTCTTCTGTTCTTTCCAGGATTTTGTCTCCATTTACTTTCTGTACCAAGCAGCTGGTTTGCGGCGTTTTATTCTGGAGGAGGAGGCCCTGGCATTGCTGTTTCAGGACCCACTGACCTCCTCCCACAAAGATGCAGTCACTGCCCAGCTGTGACTGCCTGAGCTTTGTTGTTCTCTAGGACTTGAAACTTCTGCAGAAGCCCAGCGAAGACTCAGGATTATCTAGAGTAGGTGGCAGGACTCACGTCATTGACCTTCAGAGCTGGTGCTAGGCCTTTCTTGCCCTCTGCAGTACTTAGGGAGAGCTTCAGGGAGGGCGCTGTGTGGGGAAGGCAGCCTTGCTCCCGTTAGCCAGGCCATCCGCTTCCTGCAGGTGAGTACTTGCCACAACATTCATTTAAACTCAAGATCATAATGTAAAAGGGAAACTATTGTAAAATAATACTTAACCAAATTTAATGAAAACTGACATTCAAGGTGTGCTGCTGTGCACGCATTCACACTCACACGGGCTGTCTTATTTAGTCCACTCGATACTTCTGTGCTGGAAGCATAATCACCAGTCTTAGTTGACATGGAAGCCCCAGTCTTGAGCACCTGGCCCCACTTTTGCTATGATGGGCTGGGTGGTCCTATCAATTGTAAAACTGCCCAAGTAAGGACCGGACTACCCTCTGCCTGCTTAGCTGGATTTCTGTCCTGAATCGATCGCTGATTCCTTTTTGCAGAATAAGGTGGAGTTTCCTCCGTTCTCTATTATCATTTTCTTGGCAATGGGTTGTCGTCTTCAAGAGACACGATTTTTAAGTGTGTCATCTTTCGCATGCCGGATTGAGCTGTCCATCAGGGATAACAGGCTTGTGGCCACAGCGTTTCTCACTTCCTTCTGGACTTGCTTGATTCAGGCAACCAATGTGGGAAAGGCTGAATCAGAGAGAGAGACTGGGCGGCGGGCTGCACACCTTTCACCGTGCAGGCTGCTGATGTGGGACCCGGCACAGTGGCCGCCCAGCACAGCCTGGGAAGGGGCCCTGTGCCTGCCCTGCAGCCCTCTTCCCTCCCTTCAAGCAATCCTGGAGACTCAGATGACTTTCAAGAACAAACAAGAGGACAGGACCCTGGCCAGCACTGAGCAAAGCGGATAATCTCTGCCAACACAGGGGACACATACACTTCATTCATACCGAGCACTTCCTTTTGTAAAGACTGTTCAACAATGGTTCAGCTAAAGCAAAAGGTCCATACTCCTGAGTCAGAGGAGAAGACGCTCAGAAAGTTCTTGCTCCTGAGAACCTCGTGAGGACATCTGTGCCCCCCCCCACCACCCTGGGACAGGTAGAACCCATCGCTGTGGGTTGAGCTGTGACCACATTTATATGCTTGAGTTCTTATCCCTGGTCCCCTAAAAGAGAATGTGACTGTATTTGGAGGTAGAGTCTTTACTCATTAAAAGTGAGGCCATGAGGAAGGTCTCAATCCAAGACAACTGGTTTCCTTACAAAAAGGAGAAATTAGACACCCACACACACACACAGGGGAAGTCTGGGTGAAGATGAAGGCAGAGACGGGGTGATGCTTCCATAAGGCACGAACACCACAGACTGCCAGCAGGTCATGAGAAGCCACCGCCGAGGCTGCAGCAGGTCCTCCCACAGCCTTGGGAGGAACCAGCCCTGCCCACACCTTGATCTCAGGCTTCTGGCCCCCGGGACTGTGAGGAAACAAGAGTATGTGTTTAAGACACCCATTCTGCAGACTTCATGAAGGCAGTCCTAGCAAACAGACATCCCCACCTAGAGAAAAATGTAAACGCCTTTTCCTTGGGTGAATCTGGCACTTTCAAATGTTATAAAATGCAAACGTTCTACTTGGAGCCAATCTGTGCACAAAGCCTCGGCCTATACCATAAGTAGAGGGAGAGGTGCGTCCAGAGCATGAGACGTGCGTCCAGAGCAGGATTGCCAGGTTCAGCAAATACACATGGAAGACCCTGGCTACATTCGAAATTCAGACAAACAATGAGTAACTGTTAGAACAAGTGTGTCCCAGGCAGTATTTGGAGATGCTGACACTAAGCAATCACTCCTCGTTTCTCTGGAATGCACACCTAACTCGGTGTCCCCTGTTTCATCTAGGTCACCCTGCATGGGGTCCCCTGCCATGACTTATTTAAAGCGGAGACACGAAGCTCACAGTACTCTGACAGTTTTTAAGAGCACGACAGCATCTCCAGCCACCTCTGCTAGGGGAGCTCCGTGGGCTTCTTCCTGACTCCCAAACCGTTTGACTGAGATTCAGCGGCTTGTTCAGCCCCTGCGCCCCGTGGGGCTGCCTCGGTGTCCACTGTTGACACAGTTGTAGCTGCGTGCCCAGAAAGCAGCCACCCACAGGTGGAGCTGCCCCTCTTGTGGGGAGGATAAATCACTTCTCCGGCCCACTCCGTGCTTAGATTTTCTGCTGAGGTTGCAACACAGGGTCAGATTTATGACCTTTTGGGGCGAATTTTCATGGTCATCTCTCCATTAGGGGCTATAACCAGACCTTCTCACACAGACCCTGAATCCAACAGGGGCCAAGGGCCTTGGCGGGAGAGCACTGGACCATGCTGGGTTCTATGGCGCCCATGTGGCAAGACCTCACGGAATAGTTATTTGGTCCAATTTCTAAAAACAAAAAACAAAACCAATAAACCAGTCCCCTTAAAAATAAAGTAATAAAACTACACTAAGCATGGATAGAAATGGCTCCTGAACCTCAGGGGGTAGAAGCGCTCTCAGGTTTGCTGTGCAGAGCCGGAGTAGGCTGTGTGCTGAGGCTCTGTCTGCACTAGGCATGGCCACAGTTTATCCCATTTGGGTTCACATCATGAGGCAGGGTGTACTGTGGCATGCATTGTTTTCTCAAGTCCAACATAAACTCACAAAATTATCTAGTCAACACCTATAACAGAATTTTTTTTAAAGTTCCCTTAGTCTAGTAAAAGACAGGATGAATGTGGAATATTTCTGCAGATGATAGTATCTGTCTTCCAAATGATGCACACATCCACAGCTAAGGTCATGCATACTCACATCGTGAAGAAAGAAACTAAATCTCCCATGTTCTAGCTCAAATTTGCAAAATGCATTCTCTTGGAAGAGCATGCATGAAGTAAGGAGGCAGGATGCATGGCCTCCCTGCAGTGAAAGTGTTGCAAACAGAATGCAGAAGCTCGAAATTGAGGAGGAATCTTAGTTGTCATTCAACATGCTCATCTGACAGCGTTCCTGACAAATGCCTGAAACGGCCATCAAGGTGGACATGTGTACCTCCCAAAGTCTACCCTACATCCTTCCCTTCTGAGGCAGATGCATGTGTATAAACACACGTCTTCACCCACCAGGTTCTGCACATGGCCCCAGCTTTCTGTGGCATCCACATCTTCGACAGAAGCCGGCAGAATCACTATTCCAGGACCCTCCCTCTCCCATTTTTAGCCCACCAAGTATCCAAAACCATCTGTCACAGTTCTTAAAAGCTTCTCTTTCCAAAAATAACAATCAAAACCCCCTTCACTGCTCTGCTCGTAGCATAATACACTGCAAATCATTCTATGCTTGAATTCTCCACTGCTGGCCTTGTGCTCAAAAGTGTCACTCTTGCTTGAAAGAGTGCAATGTAGAAGCCAAATATGACCTTTATATACATCCTTCTTCTGTTTCTGTTCATTCATTCCTGCAAATTTCTTCCCCAAATGGCACTTATTCCCAGGCACAGCAGGGAACCATCATTGGGTGGAATCCATGGGTCTTCACACAGGAGCTATTATTTTCAACACAACTTCCCGAGAAAAGCAGACGACAAATTTTTAGCCAGGTCTAATACAGCTTCACCCACACTCCTATCTCCCCATTTCACTTCAGAGATCGCGGGAAGCCATGAGGGGTTGCAGACCTGCCGTCAAGGAGTCCATGGTGCTGAGGGCATCTCTTCAAACGTCCATCACTGCCCTGCCTCATTCTATGTGGCTACCATTCAGTGGTCTCTCCACCAGACAGTGCCTGTTGAAAGTGAAGATTGGGTCCCCCCAGCTCTCCTTCCCTGGCCTACTGGGAGGTAGCAGCACTTAAGAAACATTGGCAGAATTCACGAGTTAGCAAAGCCTGATGGCAGAACTCATGAGATAGCAAAGCCCAAATCTGTAGCTCCACAGTGTGCAGAAATGAGATCCTTCCCTGGGTTCTTTCTAACACTCCATGCCATATGTGCTTTAAAAAAAAAAAAATATGTCCACCAATATGAGAAGAATCTCTTCCCTTTTTTGTCACCTAATAGCATGGTCCCACTGTCACCTCTACCTTGACAAGCTGCATTCTTTCACATGTATCATTTGACATCAGTGCCCCTTTACACCCCTCCCTAGATCTCTTTCCACGTTCTCAAGTTATTTTTCAAACCTCTCAGCCTTCTTTGGTGCAGAGACCAGCCTTCCCTTTCTATAGACTGACTCCTCCCAAAAGGATCAAGGGTGGCAGCTGGCTCTTTGGAGCCTGGACCCTGGCCTATGCTAGCCCTGTATTCTGCCACCCAGGGGGACCAACTCTCCATGCTAGGGACCTTGGCCCCTGCCATGAGCTGGATTTGGAGGTCTGTCCTTGCTGCTCAGCCCCCATGTGAGCTACAAGGTGTGGTCCAGAGTCCTCTGCCTCCCCCTCCTCTTTATCAAGGCTGGGCCTGTCCTGCCCTGGGCTGCCCACTGCACAGCTTCCTCTGCTTTTATGCGTCTCTGGAAACTTCCTGATGAGCATCCCAGACAGTAATTTCTGGAGTTGGTGGGTGCCTGTCTCCATCCCCTCCCTCCCAACCTTGTGCAGGTAAGCTCTGCCCTCGTCCCCTCACGGTCCAGCCCCACACCTTTCTGGGTCTCTTCCCCGGATTCTCACCAGGCTGCTTGGGGAGCTCGTGGTCATTTCTTTTGCTTGGCAGTAGCTCTCACCCAATTCTCTGGCATGGTCACTCTGGAAAATGAAGACACAGACACCCGTGCATGATGTGCCCGGCAGTGCCAACCCCCAGTGGAACTGGCAATCCTTCCCCACAGGGCGAGGTCGTGCAGGGAATGCTCTGTCTGCGTGTTTCCCTATTGCCCTCTCACTTGCACTCATGGGGATCCTGACTTTCCAGTTGAGCTGGGTCAGGCTGTTAAATTTTTGAACATTCTGGTAATGATGAGGCTAACACACAGGGGCAATGAAGAAGCATTCGCTGAAAGTCCGCTGCTTCATCAAGTGCTAGTTTCCAGAAATTTCTACTTAACCCCAAAAGGCTTATAATTCAGGGCAAATGTGCCCATAAAGTCCAAACATACAAAATGCTACCTATTCCGAGAATCTGTTCCATCTGCTTAGGGAAGTTAACTGTGAAATCTGTGACTACCTACCTCGTCTACACTGAGGACTTTGTTAGATCATGCCTGAAATATATTATCTTGTTCCTGGTGTTGCAAGATTGGCCTTAGATGAGAGAGAAAGGAACACAAAGAAACTTGCACAATTCTGAAAGGGTCCGGTCTGTCGGCCCCTGCAGGGCAATGACGATGGCCTTAGTCCAGGCCCTCGGAGAAGCAGGTGCTACAATCAAGACGGTGCTTTCCAATGTTATCAGGAGAAATGCTCATGGCTCCAGGAATGGCTGTGAGAACCCCAGACAACCATTCGAGTCTGACCCCAAATGAAGGACGGAGGGGAGGAAGGAGGGAGAGGATGAAGGAGGGAGGGGAAAAAGGAGGGAGAGGATGAAGGAGTGAGGAGAGGAAGTAGGGAGAGGATGAAGGAGTGAGGAGAGGAAGTAGGGAGAGGATGAAGGAGGGAGGGGAGGAAGGAGGGAGAGGATGAAGGAGGGAGGGGAGGAAGTAGGGAGAAGATGAAGGAGGGGGGAGGAAGGAGGGAGAGGATGAAGGAGGGGGGAGGAAAGAGGGAGAGGATGAAGGAGGGAGGGGAGGAAGGAGGGAGAGGATGAAGGAGGGAGGGGAGGAAGGAGGGAGAGGATGAAGGAGGGAGGGGAGGAAGGAGGGAGAGGATGAAGGAGGGAGGGGAGGAAGTAGGGAGAAGATGAAGGAGGGGGGAGGAAGGAGGGAGAGGATGAAGGAGGGGGGGAGGAAGGAGGGAGAGGATGAAGGAGGGAGGGGAGGAAGGAGGGAGAGGATGAAGGAGGGAGGGGAGGAAGGAGGGAGAGGATGAAGGAGGGAGGGGAGGAAGGAGGGAGAGGATGAAGGAGGGAGGGGAGGAAGTAGGGAGAAGATGAAGGAGGGGGGAGGAAGGAGGGAGAGGATGAAGGAGGGGGGGAGGAAGGAGGGAGAGGATGAAGGAGGGAGGGGAGGAAGGAGGGAGAGGATGAAGGAGGGAGGGGAGGAAGGAGGGAGAGGATGAAGGAGGGAGGGGAGGAAGGAGGGAGAGGATGAAGGAGGGAGGGGAGGAAGGAGGGAGAGGATGAAGGAGGGAGGGGAGGAAGGAGGGAGAGGATGAAGGAGGGAGGGGAGGAAGGAGGGAGAGGATGAAGGAAGGAGGGAGGGCAGGAAGAAAGGTTAGCAGATGGGTCGAAGAGACCATCTTCAGGTGTCCCAGGCCTGCATCTGCCTCAGTGTCCTTGCCCTGCCAAGTCTTGAGCTGAGAGTAGCCCGGGGTTAGGGCCACCTCAGTAGCAATACAGTGGTGGGGTTCAGACTTTGGCACCAAGAGCCCCGGGCAGCTTGACCCCACCCTTGGATCCTGCATGGGGCCTCCTCACCATAGCACAGCGCCATGTTTGCTGGGCTTGGTAGAGTGTTGGGCACACGTGGACCTCCTGAGATGGTGCAGTACAGAAGCAGGGGTGGGACCCACGCCGTTCTCGCGCGGCCCTGCAGGGCAACGGGGGAAGCTTCCTCTCATCTTGAAGTTCCTTCCTTTCCCTGACCCCACCTTTTTTTGTTGGGTAAAGGCCAAGGCCTTCCTCCTACCGTCCACACAATAACCCGATGGCACCGATGCAATGCCCAGAGTCGCCCTGAGCCTCCCCCGCTGTGCTCAGCCTCCTGGGTGCTGGGCTCTGGGGTTCTGGGGCCTCTGGTGTGACTTGAGGGTGCAGAGGAGACAAGGGCTCAGACTGAGAACAGCAGGTGGCTTCTACTGGTCCTCTCTGCTCTGAGCTCATTACTGTGTTGAAGAGGCTCTGACCACGTGGAACTCCAGGGATCCAGGAGAAACCACTGAAGCTAGGACGATGCGGGAGGTGGGGGTGAGCAAGGCACTAGCGGAACTCGTGAGAAAGAGATGGGGGAGGTGGAAGAGCAGGGCTTGTCCGCTGGCTTGTGTGAAGGGACTGTTCTAGGCAGGACTGCTCAGACAGACGTGGGGAGCCGGGGGCGGGGGTGCAGGCTGGGGAAAGAGAGAGGAAAAAAGACTGGCCCCTGTGTGTTTAATAATTTTTTTTTTAAAGAGATAATCATTCTGGGGCCAAAACATGGAGAGAAAGGTGAGGAAATAAAAGGAAGAGTTGGGGCAGAGAAAGGGTAGGAAATGAGAGTGGAGGGAAGGGCAGGGCAGGGAAGGGGAGGGGAGAGGAGGAGAGAGGAAGGAAGGGGAGGGGAGGAGAGGGGAAGGGGAGGAGATGAGAAGGGAGGGGAGGAGAGGGGAGGGAGGGGAGAAGAGGGGAGAGGAGGTGAAGAGAGGGGAGGGAGAGGGAGGGGAGGAGAGGGAAAGAGAAGGGAAGCGGACGAGTTGAGAAGGGAGGGGAGGGGAGGACTGAGGAGAGGAAGGGAAGCAGAGTTGAGTGGGAGAAGGTGTTTTAAGGATAAGAGCAGAAGAGAGAGAAGCAGGTAGAAAGAAAAGTACAATGAGTCTGGATTTAATAAGGAATTATCACCGTATTTAAAACCCGACGGTTCTCACTTAAGCTTGAGATAATTTTCCTGCAAAACCCTAAAGGCAGGCACATTAATGGAGGCTGTGAGAGGGCAGATGTTCCTCAGGGCTCACTGTGGGCTGTGGGTGCAGCTTTCGAAGCCTTGGGGGTCCCCCTTCCAAGCCTTTTGCTTGTTCTTATTTTTTTTAATTAAGGAGGGTATGCAAAGTGATTCCACAACAGTGATCCCACAACAAAGAGAAGAGTGCTCCCGGGGAGAGGAAGTGCCTCTCAGAGCCAACAGAGGTGGGGACAGCCCCTGCGCGCACTCTGAGTCCTCTTACAGGGAGCAGGCCAGGCCATCCTTCAAGCTGTGAGATTATCCCCCCAGGGAGGATAAAATGGGACAAATTTTCCCTTCAGTTTTGCCGACTGCCCAGTGGGACAGGCTGAAGTCACATACTGATAACTCTTATAATTTCCATACCTTAAATAATTTAATGTGAAATCACATAAATAAAATGATATAACTGAGCATAATTCTTTATACATTTTTCTAATAATCCTAGCCTTTTAAATTAGCATAATAACACTTAGAATAATTGAAGAATTTAATTGCATGGAGCGCTGGAATATTATCTGCTGTGCTGTGGGCCGCGATGAAACTCTGATTAGCTTTAATTTAGTTGGTTTTCTCAATTTAGTTTTCATATTAGATAATGCTGCAGAAGGTAGAAGCACATACAAATAAACTGTGGGATGTGTAATTGTTCCTAAGTGCCTACATGCTCTGCGGAAAACCTCTAGGCTTGCCGCTCTTGAACTTGAGACAGAGGAAGAGAATTAGTAACTTAAAAATGTGAATGTTGTTTTTCTCTCTGCTGTGCACTCACAATTATCCACACACCCAGACATTAAGTTCTTCAGTGCCCTAGGCTAGAGGTAAAGGCTCTTTCCTTATTTTCCTTCTCATTTCCCCTTATTTCCTTCCTTCCCTTTCTTCCTTCCTTACTTCCTTCATTTTTTCCTCCTTCCTTCCCTCCCTCCTTCCCTTCCTTCCTCCCTCCCTTCCTTCCTTCCTTCCTCCTCTTCCTTCTTCCCTTCCCTTTCCTTCTCTTCCTTTCCCTTCTTTTCCCTTCCTCCCCACTTCCCTCCCTCCCCCTTCTCTTCTGTTCCTCCTTCTCCCGCCCTCGCCCCTCCCTTTCTTCCTTCCTTCCTTCCTTCCTTCCTTCTACCCTTCTTCTCTCCCTTCCTCCTCCTCCTTCTTCCCTTCCCTTCCTCTCCCTTCTCTTCCTTTCCTCCTTCCATCTCTCCCTCCCCCACTTCCTTCCTTCCTTAATTCCTTCCTTCCTTCCTTCCTTAATTCCTTCCTTCCTTCCTTCCTTCCTTCCTTCCTTCCTTCCTTCCTTCCTTCTTCCCTTCCCTTCCCTTCCTTCCCCTTCTCTTCCATTCCTCCTTCCCTCTCTCCTTCCTCCCCTCCCTTTCTTCCTTCCTTCCACAATTACGCCATGATGGCTATGTACAAAATATTCAAGTCGACTGCCTTTACAGCAGAACTGTGCAGTCAATTTAGGAATAACTTTTATTCTTCATGAGGTTTACAAATATAACCAGAAGAAATTGCATTCTTTATACATTTTAGATGTATAAAGTTTTAGTTTGCTTGTTTGTTTTGTTTTGTTTTTAAGATGGCGTTTTCCTCTTGTTGCACAGGCTGGAGTGCAATGCCACGATCTTGGCTCACCACAACCTCCGCCTCCCAGGTTCAAGTGATTCTCCTGCCTCAGCCTCCTGAGTAGCTGGGATTACAGGCATGTGCCACCACACCAGGCTACTTTTGTATTTTTTTAGTAGAGACGAGCTTTCCCCATGTTGGTCAGGCTGGTCTCGAACTCCTGACCTCAGGTGATCCATCTGCCTCTGCCTCCCAAAGTGCTGCGATTACAGGCATGAGCCACCACAACTGGCCCCTAAATAGATTTTAAGGCCATTCCAGAGCCCCATGAAAAATAGACATCACCAATAAAAAATAACATTTTGCTTCAAGAAAAGGGTATATTTGCGAATTTTGATTTACAAAGTGGATGCATGAGTAGGGGCCGCAGATTTTTCAGTTTATGAGAGCACTTAATTCCAATTTCTTTAATGATATACTCTAACACATTTTTAAATCATGACAGTGCATTAGGATTCTATTGTTGCAGGAACAATTACCAGAAATTTTGTGGCTTAAAAGGACATGCTTCCATGGTCTTGGGTTTTGTAGGTTGCGTCTTCGCCTCGGCTGTAGCCTAAGTGTCCCAGGCTGGGTGTGCGTCTGAGGTTCTCCTGGGAAGGGGTCTGCTCCCAGGCTCACCTAGGTAATTGGCAGCATTTATTTCCTTATCGATCTAGAACTGAGGTCCCCAGCTTCTTGCTGGCATCGGACAGAGGCTGTCCTTAGCAACTGTGAGTGACCCTTAGCTCCTTGCCCTCTGGGTCTCCCAACACGGCCACTTATTCTTCCAAGTCAGCAACTGGGAGAGTCTCTAGAGTGAGTCTGCTAGCAAGACAGTCTTAGGTGCGTAATGCAATCATAGATGGGATGCCCCATCGATCACCTTGACCATTGTGCAGGCCCTGCCCATACTCAGAGCAAGGGTCTTGGGACTCCGCCCTTGAGCAGGTTTGTCATGTAATGTATGCAACTGGATGAGAGTCCTTATGCAAACCCCAGTTTGCACATGTGAGCCAGTGGAAGGCTGTGTGTGTGCGCGTGTGGTTTTAAAGAAGCCATAAATGTATTCCAAGTTCTATTTTCTCAAGTTTGTCCTATTGCTAATGTCTAACGATCATTTCTAGAATTTGAGAATTACGTATATTCTCAAAGGAACAGAAAATGTCAGGTAGACTTTTAGTCTGCCTAACACAGGATGTCTGATCAAGGCATGTGCACACACACACATAATACCTAGGCACACATGCATACACAGACACACAGCCACAGTGCCGGAGGCAGTGGGATGTCCTGTCCTTCCTCCCTGCCCTGCCATTCAGGATTCCTGAGGATGAGACTCCAAGCGAGCAGGATTGCCCTGGGTCATAAGTCCGGGATTGACAAGGCTCGCCTGCACCCAGGTGTGGAACCAGCCCCCTACGCTATCCCACTCTCCAGATCACTGCCCTGCTGACCTTGTACAGGCTTCATGTTGGGCTCCAGCATTTCACAGACCCCTGTTTTTAGAGCAATACTTATTAGACATTCTTTTCGGCAATTCGGGTCATACCTTCCGCACCTGGATGCACATGGCCACCCTCCACCAAGTGTGTGTAGTTCTGTGGTTGGAGGGTGGAACCCTGAGCCCCACAGATGCTGCCCAGGGGTAGGTCTGGGACACATGTTGAGTGGCTCTCTGCAGGACTGACTTTGATGCCAATGATTGCAAATGAGTTGGGACTCACACCCAGGCTGATGAATGCTGCCAAGATGGAGGAGGCCATGAGCTCTACTCCTACCAGGCTGATGGCTGGTGGTGCTGGATCCTAGACTCCCGGCTGTACACCAGTGACTAGCGAGAGATCTGCATCTATGGGCCAGTCAGTGTCAGGGCCACAGATGGAAACTGTGGAGAGATGGTTTACATCCAGCCCTCCTACTGGAAGAGATCATTTCAAATGATTACGTCGTTACAGATTGGGCATCAGGTTTAGCTCTGAAGCTAAGGGTCGTGCAAGTGCTGAGAGACGAACTGGGGCTGAGCGCTCCTGGCATCAGAAGTCTCTTCATCCAGGTGGCCACTTCCCACTACCCCCGGGAGGGGAGAGGGGCAAGAATGAGCTCTCTGACATCTGGTTCCTGTAGCCAGTGGCTTGCGCCCAGCACGATTCTTCCCCCAGGCACTGAGCAGGGTCCCATGGAAGGCCCCAGAGAGACTCTCAGGAGGAGGCTGCAGCCTGCAGTGAGGACGTGGGCTGATGACCGGTTTGAATCTGTATTAAGCTGGCTGGAGCCAAGCAGAGCTGGTTAGTGTGGAAGCAGCGAGTGCAGGAGAGAGGTGAGGCTCAGGGAACCTGAGACCGTGCCTTGGGGGAGTCTGGCCTGCAGGATGTGGTTCCTGGGATGCTTGCGATGCTGAGCCCACATCCCAGGTAGAGGGGCTGGCTGTCACCGGGAAGGAACACCCAGGGAAGAAGGAAAAGGGACCAGGGTTGGTGCATGTCTTCATTGCTGGAAGGCATTCCTGGCAGACCCTCTGTCTCCATAGCTGCTTGTCCTCTGCTTGGCAACAACAGAGCCTGCAAACCCTGGGCCCTTCTGGGGATGACCCGTGCCATCCATGGACATGAGCCGAGAAACTTCACCCTGCCACAGCCACAGCTGATGAGCCCAGGAGTTGCCCCGCCCAGGGCAGGCAGACAGTACGGTGGCGTTCATCAGGAGGTTTCTCGTTCACTCACATATGAAGCACCTACTGTGTGCTGGCTCTATGTGAAGTACTAGAGATGTTGATGCTTTTTTTTTTAATTGGGGGGGGTGGAATTTGGAGAACTCACTGAAGGAAGCGGTTAACAGTGAGTTAAGACGGAAAGAAACGAGGGAGAGGTCTGGCAAGTTGGTGAAAACGAGGGGGATTTTGGCCAGCCAAGGACCTGAGGGGTCAGAACCTTGAGTCCTCAGTAGAGGTCTGGGAGGAAGGGGCAGCTCGTAGTAAATTAGTGTCCTGAGGCGGCTGAGACCAAGGACTGCCAAGGTGGATGAACGCGACAGGTGCTGTCCCCTCGCAGTCCCTAGGTTGCACATTTGAAAAACTTGCTGTCTGATGTCACTTCTCCTGGGAGGAACAGGCAAGAGGCCCAGGGAAGTTACATAGGTAAAACCATCTCAGCTTCTGGCACAAGGGGTATGGCCCTGGGGCTGGATGGCCTCAGAGATGCACAAACAGGTGCTAGGTGTGCCTGGGGCACTTGGGCCCTGCTTAAGCATGCCTGAATCTCCAGAGGACGTTCCCAGAAACTGCAAATGCCCAGAGGATGTTCCCAGAAACTGCAAATGCACAGGTTCCTCTATGTGCAGACGCTGAGCCTGAGCCTTCCCCTCACAGGGAGCCTGAGTGGAGCACAGCAGAGGCGTCAGAGGGGCCTGCAGACAGCTGGGCCTTGGGTTCCTGGTCTAAGCAGAGGAAAATGGCCTTTGTGTCCTCACCTGGAAGTCTCATTTCTCCTCCTCCTCCTGTCTTTATTCACCTAGAGATATGCCCATGAGCACACACATGAACATATGCACGGACACACACAGGTGCACACACAGGCACAGACACTCACGGGCGCACACAGGGATACACGCGGGCAGGACAACCCCAGGGTGCTGTGAGGTGAGCCTGCTGCTTATGGCACAGTCCTGAGTGGGCGTGACCTCTTCCAAAGAAAACCCATAAAGCCGGTGATTGATTTCATCATTAAAATATCCGGTGGGTTTAACAACCAATTACAAGATCCTTAATAACCAGTTTGCTGAGAATGCGGGCGTACTCCTGCTTCCCAAGAACTCTAATTATCTCTTCTCCTTGTTTGACACGAGGCTGGCTGAAGCCTCCACTCTGGGAATCCGAACTTGGAGCTCGGGCTTTGGGCACACAATAAACCTGTGTCTGTTTTTCCCATTAAAACTGATGAGGGCTGCAGTCCTACGTTGGCGTCCACCCTGAGGAGGGAAGAAGAGCGTGCTAAGGCAGCCGGCATTGACAGAGCTATGAAGAACAGGACTTTTAGAAGCAAAGGCCTTTGCCAGGTGCGTCCCAGCATCTCACACAGGGTGCAGTCTGGGAGGCTTCTTCCTCCCTTGGTATCTCTGTTTCTTCTCCCGCAGTGGGTCTGGAGCTCACCTATCCTGCATATGAGGCAGCTCAGGGCGAAACAGTGCAGAGTTCCCGGTTGGTTCCGCTCCAAGGAAAGTACCTGCTTGTCTTATTAACAAAAGTGGGCCCCAGTGGGTAGGAGTCCTCCCAGAGGAGGACAGACACCAGTGGGCCTGACACCATTGAGGTGGGTCCTGAGTGTGGAGCCCTGGGGAGGTGGCATCTGGGCAGCCATTCCCTGGAGGGTCTGGCTGGCAGACACACGTGGAGAGGGCATGCACCTGCCATCATCAGATACAGGTGGATGGGGTCAGAGCCTATAAAGGCAGATTTCCTAAACACGAGAGGACAAGGGGTCCTGCAGGAGCCTGCCACATGCTTGGTGCTGTGTTGTCCAGCCCAGGCTTGCCTGAAGGTCAGAGGAGGGTGAGTCCAAGGACACAGGACAGTGTTCAGAGCAGGGCAGCCTGGCTTGTGTCCCCATGATGTACTCCGTACCATTTAATCATGGCAAGCAAGGAAAACGTTTAGCTTCAGTCCTGGCACACAGGACACCCTCCTGTTGGAAGCCATGGCTCACTCCTCTTGAAGCAAGATAAGAAGGTGTCAGGATGTTTGTCCCAAGGTTGTGTGTTTAGCAAGCCCTACATAGGGGAAAGGGCCTGTGTGTATCCCTGTGTGCACCTGTGCGTGTCTGTGCCTGTGTGTGCACCTGTGTGTGTCCATGCATATGTCCATGTGTGTGCACCTGTGTGTGTCCATGCATATGTCCATGTGTGTGCACCTGTGTGTGTCCATGCATATGTCCATGTGTGTGCACCTGTGTGTGTCCATGCATATGTCCATGTGTGTGCACCTGTGTGTGTCCATGCATATGTCCATGTGTGTGCACCTGTGTGTGTCCATGCATATGTGCATGTGTGTGCTCGTGTGGATGTCTCTAGGTGAGTAAACCTGCATCATGGCAAGCTCATCAATGGGTAGGAGGCTAGAGGCCACAGTGACAACCCACAGCTACCTTTCCCAGAAGGATGGGACTCTCACACTGAGGCCTGAGCAGGGGCCCTGTCCTGGCACCCTTATAAAAATGCTTGAAGTTGGATTGGGGTTTGCAATTATTGTGAGCTTCATGGAGCAACACCTCCACTGAGCTCACACTGCCTGCCCACGGCCTGTGTGCACAGTGGTCTGGCTGTTCCCGGGGTTGGCATGGCATTCAGCAACAGGAAGGCTAGCTGGAGTTTGCCCTGTATCTTCAAATCGGCAAAGTCTTAGCTACACATCAGATGTCATTTACGTGCCAAGCTTGAGTTTCAGAACCAGTTAATTTTGTCAGACGTCCTCGAAAGTATTTTTTGAATCAGAAAAGTATATGTTTTTATTGGTTTGCATAACTGAAAACAGGTTAAGAAATTCCCTCGCATTTGCCAAAGCAAAACAAAACTCTAATACCTCTCCTTTAATACGGAGTCTGGAAAATGTGTGATTTCTGGAAAACCATCATGTGATAATTTAATAAACCTGGAGACTGTTTTTAAATGTTTATTGAAGCTCACTAATAACAGATGGTAAAAGCTATAGCCCGACAGCCTTTTACATCCACATTAGGAAAATGAACTCGAAAATCGATCAATTAAACCACTGTTGCCACCTTCTGTTTTAAAGGGCAGTGATTTCTTTCCATGAGATCCCAGGTCTTGACCTGGCCAGAATTAGAGTGCAGGATATTTGCTTTTTGTGGGAGATGAGTCCGGAGGTAATTACACGCATGTGTTTCTTTCTCCCTGCGCTTGTTCACATGTGTGTCTTGGGGTTCTCTCGTGTCCATCCGGAGTGTGGAGCGCTAAGGAGTTTTTTGGCAGGGGTCGGAAGGACCAGCACATGAGGTATAAAGAGGTAAAGAAGCTTGGCCTGATTCTAAACCCATACTTTATAGTCAAGATTCTTTCTTATTAAGGCAAACTTGGTATTATAAATAACACATACACAGAATACGTGCCCACATCCTGAGGGTGCAGCACAGTGAATTTTTCAAGCAAAAACACAGTGATCAAGGACATTACAGGCACCCGGAAGCCTTCATCCAGCCCCTTCCGGTCATTAGGCCCCCTCCCCCTACAGGGAATCAGGATGCCACCAAGGGCCAGCCCTGCCTGATGGTGAACTGACATCAACGCCTGAGTCTGGCTCTTTCCGTGGTGTTGGGTGTGGCTGCAGTGACTTATTTCGATGGCTGTGTCGTATGCCATTGCAAGAGCACACTCCGACGTATTTAAGCAGTGTGCTGGCAACAGTCCAGTTCTGTTCAATCTGGGCAAGTACAGGGAGTGTTGCCATAGGTGTTCTTCTCTGCCTTGTGTGATATGTCAGCATTTCCATTGAATTATACTGTGACATGGAATCGCTGGGTCATAGACAGGGCACACTTAGCTTTCGTAGATTCTACCAGTTTTCCAAAATGGCTAAGCCAGTTCACAAGCCCCGAACCCCATGGATCCACAGCCTGACTCGGCTGTATAACTCTGCTTTGTGTGAGTGTCCTCCGGGATGACATGGTGAGTGTGCCTACTTGGCAGAACCAATTCAAGAATTAAAGAGGAGTAGGCATTGTTCCACACCCTTGGAACATGGTGGAGTTTTGTTTTTTGAGCTCTAAGGATGAAGAAATGCTTGGAATATCTCACTGAGTGTAGTGGTGAAAGCCAGCTCTCTTTCCAACCCTCACATTTGCAATCGGAGGGGCGGAAGACAGAGGAAACTTTCAAGTTAGGAACAACAAAAGAGGTGAAATTTCCAAAGTAGCATTTGCACATTGCTGTGCTCAGGCAGGTTGTCCAGCCTGCAGAAGAGTCTAGTCCCGGTCCCATGAAAGAGGACACGGGCTCCCTTCCACGGCCAGCAGGCTCAGTTGCTGGAACCACAGCTGCCAGGGAGGGGCTGCTCCAGGATGCGACCCGGGTGTGCCACCCTGTCATTCATTCATTCAGTGAATATTTGCCCAGCTGCCACCATGTGCCAAGTCCTGCGGGATCTTGGGGCTTCGTGATGGGAAAATTTCTGCCCTTGAGGAGGTCAGGGTCAGGGCAGGTGGGTGCAGGCAGGTGATCAACCCTCACAATACGGCATGCTGCTTGCAGCTCAAGGCCCATCTTCCTAGGCACTCCCTGGTAAACAGGGTCTACCTCCAACTGCCTGCCTGGGATGGGGGAGAATGTGAAGGCACGAGGGTCTCAAAAAGGGGAGAAGCCTTCCAGGCAGAGGAAGCATAAAGACAGGCTTGGGATGATTTCCAGCAGAAATCATTTAGCATTATTCTTAGAAAGGGAGAAGTGTCTCCAAACACCCCTGAATTCTCCCTCACTAGGTATAACTCCCGTTCTCAGGACACTTTCCAGCAAGCCCTCAGCTCACTGTGTCTTTCCTCCCAAAATGAGGTTTTTATTCATTTAACATTTTTTTTTTTTGAGAAAATCTCTTAATTTGTTGCAGGATACAGGCACTAAATCTGCCACCAAAAGGTGGAGGAAGCTAGCATGAAACTTTCACCCTTTACCAAAATGTCAAGTCCAATCTTCAAACGAGTAGATGAAATCAAGCTAGCCTTTTGCGGCTAAATGTGATGTGCAGGAGTTTAACTTACGGTGCCGGCGACGTGAACCTCAGTTCACAGGCCCTGGTGGAAGTGCAGACTTTTCAAGCATGAATTCTCATTGACTTAGAGAATTCGCTGTCTCTGGGGAGCAGTTGCTTTCTGTGGCCTTCCCTGCACAGTGGGATTTAAAGAATTTCTGTGCTCTCCCCCAAGGGGCGTGCATCAGCCATAAAACAGCATATCCTACCTCCTGGGCCTTGAGGCCCTTCCTCCACCAGCACTGCACCAATCCCCATATTCTGGTATGGCCTATTCTTCCCTGAGAGCTGGGGTCGCAGCTCACCTCTGCATGTGCAGGAAGCAGAGTGGATCACAGAGAAACCTGTTCCTGCCTCTGGGACCCTCCCAGGTCCATGCAGCCATGGAGGACAAGTCTGGGGGCCTGCAGGACACTCGACGGCTGCCAGGGCAGTCTGCGCCTCCGCAGCCTTTGTGCCCCAGCACCCAGAGCTCAGACCCCCTGTCCACCGGCCAGGACTACCCAGGTAAGAACTACCCCAGGCAGCTCCTGGAGTAGAAGGCTGGGGTGCCAGAGCACGATGGAGTCGACACTGGGGCCTGACCTGAGCGTGTTTGCTCCTGACACTCTGACCCCACTCTTGTCTCTGCCCCGATACCTGACCATGTCTCCGTCCTGGCATTCTTGGGCATCCTCTCCTCCACCTCATTTATAAATGCATTCATTTTTATAAAAGAATAAAAACGTAATGAATATATTATTGATGGCTGGAAGTAAACTGCAAAACACTGTGAATCGAAGGATTTCGTGTAACGTGAACGTGGCAAACACAGACACGTGCTCACTCACATACCTGCACACACACATGCTGATCCCAGAGGGAGAACTGTGCAGTTTTTCCAGATGGAAAAAAATGAGATTAGTAGTTTCTCTGTTTAATTACAGCACCTCCTTCACATCTCACCTGGGTTTTAAAATAAGTTCTCTACTTTTGACTTCAGTTTTGAAATTAGAAATGATTTTACAAGAAGTGAATGGGTCTCTTTAGAGAAATTATTTCTGCAATCCACTTCGATTTGCCTTCTTTATATACTCAAAAAGAGCAAAAATCTAAAAATCAGAGCTGTCCTTCCAATCGTCTGAGGTATTTCAGGGGGTATTTTCTGCTTCTCAGTGAGAGTGTGCGCTGACGCAGGCCAGATCCAGGCAGCCAGCAGCCAGGACTCAGGGAAGAGTGAGCCCGCCAGTGCGCTGAGGACAGCGTTGCTCTCCGTGGGATTTGCGGGAAGCCCCTGCTTTCTAGTGGCCTGTGCCTTTCAATCACCATTCCCATATTTAATATGAGGTTTTTAAAATATTTTCTTGTTTTCAAGTATGATTTACAAAAGGGTAAAAGGGCTACTTTCTATTCTTTTTATCTCTAGAAGTTGTATGGAAATGAAAAACAGCATTGGCTAAGGAGGGAAAGTTGTTGACTCCAGGTTCTGAGAAACCAGTTACTCCAGGTTCTGAGAAACCAGATAGCCCATTACTGCTCGCATCTGAATTCACATTGCACCCCTGGTTGGAACAGAATCCAAACAAACAAACAAAAAAAAACTCATCTAGACATCTGAAGTCTCCACTCTATTGGTGAGTGACAGATCTGGAAGACAGGTCTGAAAAGGAACTTTCTCCTGATATTCCAAACCTTGATTTTTTGCATCTGCCCACAAACCCATCTGATCTATGAGCTCTTAGTTGTGGGGAAAAAGGCATGTACGTGACCTACGGAGATATTTATGGTCAGCTCCAGAGAAGCAAGACATGGACCCTGCCTACTGGACACTGATCTGTTTGTGGAATTACCTGAGAATGAACCGAAACAGGGCCATTGGCCTCTTTCTGAAATAAACTTTATGTCCAAATAAGGAAAAAAACATGTGACTGGCAAAATTGGCATGCATCTGGTTTTACTTACACGGTAGCCTGAATGGACGTGAAAAAACCAAACCTAATGCCACTACATTCAATTTGGCAATTTCCTGGTCATTCATTTTTTTGTTTTCTTTTCCCAAGACAGAGCCTCGCCCTGTCTCCCAGGCTGCAGTGGCGCGATCTTGGCTCATTGCAACCTTCGCCTCCCGGGTTGGAGCAATTTTCCTGCCCCAGCCTCCCGAGTAGCTGGGATTACAGGTGCGTGCTGCCATGCCCAGCGAATTTTTTGTATTTTTAGTAGAGACAGGGGTTCACCATGTTGGCCAGGCTGGTCTCGAACTCCTGACCTCACGATCTGCCTGCCTCAACCTCCCAAAGTGCTGGGATTACAGGTGTGAGTCACTGCAACCGGCCGGTTATCCATATTTTTGAGGTTACGTCAATTAATGAAGAAAACACTTGCTTCTCCGCTGATACTGGTCTATTCAGAACATATCTTGATCTACGCAGAAAAGCATCTCTGCTTCAGGAACAATTAAAGGATATAACCATACTTCTGCTCTTAGATTCCCTCTGCGTAAGATACAGTTGCCAATTAAGAAATCCACACTGAGAAATTAGGGAAATGTCACAGTGTTTCAAACCATGACACATGGTATGTTTTCAGAGTTATTTCTTGCTCCTCCAAGTCTAAAAGAAACAAGGACTCCTTCAAGAATCTAGTGCCAGCCACAAGGCCACCTGCTCCGTGCAGAATTTGTCGAAGGGGAACAACGTGCTGTGGAGGTTTCAGGCACTAAAGCAAGACTGGGAATTGACGTGAGGCCTGATCCTGGAATGGCTTGTCTGAGTCAGTAAATAAACTGTCGATCCACATAAAGTTAAAAAGAATTCTGGAGGAATAAAAGCATGCTCATTTGAGAAGCAATCAGTGGATTTCAGGCTGACCAATCAGTGGTTAAAACAAGTGACTGGTTGAACTGCTGATGGATTTATTACCATAGTCCTCACTCAGGACATGCCACAGTCTGCGGAGACTAATCGGTTTGCTCATTTTCAATAAATGCACTTTTTCTCACACGATAAAGCTAAGTTACTCATCCATTCATGTTCATTCATTAAAAAAAATTTAGTCAAACTTTGAATAACCTGCAGAAAATGTAAGATCTGCCACCAGTGGTTGGAATGGGAGAAATATAAAGGAATTTGGAAGGTTTCTGATGGGAAGAAATTTGAAACTTAATTAGAAATATAAAAAAAGAAAAATTGAGAATATAAGCAAGTTAAAGATATCTATCCTGTTTAGCATCTCCCCCTCTCTAAGCAGGAAACTTAGTCTACCTTTTTCACTGATCTATCCCTCATGCCTAGAATAGTGCCGTGTATGTAGTAAGTTCTTAATAAATATTTGTTGAATACATGAATGAACAAACACCTATACTCAAAATATGCACAGGGCTGGAGAATGTTGAGGAGGTAAAAATCTGAGCCCACAGCCTTATGGACAGGATAAAATTAATTTTTTTTTTTTTTTTGAGTCAAAGTCTCACTCTGTCGCCCAGGCTGGAGAGCAGTGGCACGATCTTGGCTCACTGCAAGCTCTGTCTCCCAGGTTCACGTCATTCTCCAGCCTCAGCTTCCCGAGTAGCTGGGACTACAGGTGCAGGCCACCACATCTAGCTAATTTTGTTTTTCTATTTTAAGTAGACACGGAGTTTCACTGTGGTAGTCAGGATGGTCTTGATCTCCTGACCTCATGATCTGCCCACCTCAGCCTCCCAAAGTCCTGGGATTACAGGTATGAGCCACCACACCCGGCCAATTAACAGATTTTTTTTAGTATCCTCCTTGCTCTCTCTTCTGAGCCTCCAAGTGCAGAAGAGCAGACTTCGTCAACGCAAGGTAACTTTTCGTGATTTCCTGGTTTCATCTTCCTTCATCTCTTATGCCAAGAGTCCTTTAAGAGTGGACCTAAGTTTCCAAACTCTAAGAAGATGGATGCAGTTTTCAAGGTGGAGTGGTTCTTATCTTGGTCCTCACTTGTTCAGGTTGGCCCCCGCTGTACCTCCTTCCTGTCCTCTGGCCTCCAATGAGGTGTGCATGCTCCTGTTGTCTGGCCTTCGAGGGCACATGGGAAATGTGGCTTGGTCCCCCCTTTGCACGCCCCCACAAACCCCGTGCACATTACTCCACCCAGGTATGCGAGGCAGTTGTCTCAACAGGGCATGGGGAACTCTGAGACCCTGGTGGCAAGTGGGAGGTGCAGAGGTTCCCTCATTCTTGGGGCGCCAAACTCTTCTTCAGTTTCCATCACAACCCCTTTCTCTGCAGACCTTGGCCTAGGGAGACGGAACATAGGCCCCCTCCTCAGAAGACCCATCAGGAACTTTCTAGATTCCCTTTGGATTCTATCTTTCAATCATTTAGGATTTGTACCCTGTTCCAGGATAAGATCCTTAGGGTCTTCTATTCTTCACATTCTATGTGTGTTCCCATACTTTCTTGCAATAAAAGACCCTTTCTTTCAAAACTCAAGTTTTTGCCCGGAGTTTACAAAACCTGTTTAGGCCACAAGAGCCCAGCATTGACATCTCTGTGTGTTCTTCTTTTGTGCCTCTCACTGAGGCAGGCCACAAAGACTTCCCACCCTGGCTTGAGGGGTCTGCGAAAGTCCTGGGAACCCAAGGGAGAAAATATGTCCCTGGTTAATTCCTCAAAACGATGCCTGGTTAGAGGTTAAGCCAGGTGGTCATGAATGCGGCCAGTAACTCATACTTGAGGATGCTTCTAGAAAAATGTGTTTTGAGCTGGGTCTACTGACAAGGAAAAAAGCTTGCTGGGCAGACAGATGTTCCCCAAAGTGTAGTTAGAGGGAGTGGCAAGAGTGCATGCATGTGAGTGTGTATGGGCATATGTGTGTGGGCATCTGCATATGTCCATGGTGGGGGGCCCTGAGGAGCTAGAGTGAGATTATACAAAGGAGAACCCAGGAGAAGGTTCCTGCAGAATAAGGATGGTAAGTTACAGAAAAGATGGTTGGTTGACGATGATGATGTTTGAATTAGTTCCTCCAATAATCAGTTTTGTCTACTGAGTCATTTGTGCTATCCAGTGATTTAATCAAACACTAATCTAGGTGTTGCTGTGGAGTCGGTTTACAGATGACTTTTAGTCAATGCTGCTTGATTATCTGTGTGAGCCTGATCTAATCACAGGAAAGACCTTAAGGGCAGAACTGAGGTTTCTGTGAAGAAGACTTTCCACCTGTGGACAGCAGCATCAGCTCCCACCAGAGTGTTTCCAGCCAACTGCCAGCTCTACAGATTTCAGACTTCCCTGGCTATGCTCCACAATGGGATGAATGAGCTGATTCTTTGCAATAAATATCTCTGTCTATCCCTAGCTCTATCTCTGTATCTATCTCATCTCTATCATTGCCTCTACCTCTGCAGCTACATCTATGTCTATATGTTTCCTACCGGTTCTGTTTCTTTGTTGAAATCAAAACTCATGCAGATTTTGGCATGGGGAGTGGTTCTAGAGGGATAGAACCTTAAGGATGAGTTTTCAGGGTTTTCTTAATTGGTTCTGTGGTTTCTAAACTTGGCTCTTTACTCTGGTTTGATTTAAAGGCATGAATGATTCTATTTCTGGTAGTGAAGAGATCATTGATAGTTATGGTGTAATGTTGAAATAGAGATATGCAAAATATCACCATTAAATACTTTTAATCAAGTGCTTCTAAGAGGCAATGTTCTGATTGGTTGTGTATAGGAAACCTTAGAACATTTTAGTCAAACTGAGAGGTTTGATGAAGTTGACTGGTTGCTCTAAACTATGCTGGAAAAAGTGGGGAATGAAAATAATGAGCTTAGCTCTGCATAGGTGACCTGAAAGTTTCTACATCTTCCCTGGAAGAAATCTTTATCTCCTGTAGCTATAGCTGCTGAGATTTCTAAGAGTACAACTCAGAGGCTCAGTATGAGTTGCTGAAATATAACCCAATTTGAATTCCCAACTAGGAAGTGTGTCTAGTGTCAGAGTGAGAGTGTTAATTAGGAAGAAATGGGGTCATAAAAATGGAATGAGGATATATGAGAAGATTCTGATGAAGCCAGAGACATTGAACCCCTAAATTCTGAGGAATCTTCTTTGCCCGTAAAAACAACTGTTCCACCCTTGTCTGAGGAGATTAACCCTGCTTTCCACGAGGAAGCTTCAATGGACTTCCCTGAGGTCATGGCCTTGCTTCATCTTCCTTATTCTTTTTAGAGCCTATACCCACCACACCTCTTTTCTTATAGACAAATAACTTGACTAAGGTCTCAGCAGGATCCAAAGTGTAAGGTTAGGGTACAAAATGTGACCACTCCAAAAATGGCATTTTTTTTTTCTCATTTATACATATACCCAGAGGAAAAGACAAGAAGTTCAGGGGACAGTGTGACCATAGAGGCAGAGATTGGAGTGATCCAGCCCCAAGCCAAGGGATGCCTGCAGTCACCAGAAACTGGGAGAGATGAGGAAAGAGCCTCCTCGAGAGCCTTCTGAGGGAGCATGACCCTGTCAACATCTTGATTTTGGACTTCTGACTTCCGCGACTGGGGGATAACACATGTCCATTATGTTAAACCTCCCAGTTTGTGGCAGTTTGTAACAGCAGCCCATGGAGGCTAGAACAGTCCCATCCAACCTCAACAACTCCATCATACAGGCATATTTAGGCACCTTGGTCCTACCGTCTGGGGACATTCATTCAGCCCACTGTAAATTTCTGACCAGTGATTTGGTCGTAGTCTGAATATTTGTGTTGCAGGAAACCATTCTAGGGCTCAGGAGACCTGCACTCTCAGTTTGCCACTTAGGTAGCCTTCTGGTCATAAACAAGACATTCAGCTTCTCTCATCTACAAAATAAAGGGAAAGATACCTATGCCCCAAAGGAGCTAAACGTACACCTTTGAAGCCCCTGGCTCGATGCTGGATCTGGAGAATGCGTTTGGCCACTGCTCTCCCATCTGCAGAGCCTGCAGAGTTCTTGCTACAGTCAAGGTCACATGGTCTTATGGGTCTGACACCACTCCCCTTTATCGCCTTTACCTACTAAACTCACTTTTATTTTTAACTATGCCCTGGCTTAGATAATTAAACTTCCGTATTCAGTTTGGGGAAAGAAATTTTTATAAAAACTTTCTAGAAAGGGCAAAGCTTCATGAGGGCGGATAGTCCCTATTTGGATGACTGTGCTACACCCACCTCACCTGTTGTTTTGACTTAAGGCTTAATGCCAGAACAATTTGAATTCCAATTTCCGTTTAATAGCTTATTAAGAATATAGGTGCACTTATTTTACCTGCTTAAGCTTCAGTGTCTACACATATAAACTGGGAGCATTAATTGTACATACTTTCTAAGTTAGTGTGGTTATGAAATCACACATGTCAAACACTGAACACACCGCAGCACTATCGTGTTAGTTACTGTTGTCCCTATTGGAAAGTAGGGGATTTCTAAAAATTCAGGCAACTTCATTTCACTCTTACAGTGTAAAAATTGTTTTACTTGAATGATGGAAACTTACATTTTTATTCTTTCATTGAAGCTTTTCTCATTATTCTTTTATTCTCTTTGATAACTTTTCAGAAATTGTGTTAAAATACATAACACTCTATGAATTTAACCATTTTTAAGTGCACAGTTCTATGGCATTACATACATTCACATTATCATGCAACCATTGCCACCATTTATTTAATCCCAAACTAAAACTCTGTCTCCATTAAATACTAACTCCCTATCCTTTTCTTCCCCACAGTCCCTGGTAACCTCTAATCCTCTTTCTCTATGAATGTTCCTATTCTAGATATTTCATCTAAATGGAATTATATATTTGTGCTTTTCTGTCTGGCTTATATCATTTAGTAATATCTTCAAGGTTTATCCAGGTTGTAACATGTGCCCATTTCCTTCCTTTTTGAGGCTGAGTAATATCCCATTGTATGGACAGACCATGTTTTGTTTATTTATTCATCTGATGATGGACTCTTCAGTTGTATCCATCTTTGGCTACTACAAATAATGCTGCTAAACCCATTGATGTACAAATGTCTATTTGAGACCTGCCTCTTCAAGCTTTTGGGTATTTACTCAGAAGTGAAATTGCTTGATCACACCGTAATACCAAGTTTATGTTTTTGAGGAGTTACCATATCATTTTCTCTCTTTGATAATTTTTCTTATTTTAATAATTTTTTAGATTGTTCAAAACCTTGCCGTTCTTGGGGTCATTTTTTGGCTTGTTTTTGTTTTGCATGCTATTTTTTTCCTGGTTTTGTTTCCCTTTGGCTTGTTTTCAGTAACAATATGTGTTCAGCCTAGTGCAGGTCCCCACAGAGGAGCAAGACATGAGCTTCTCTGATGTCTGCAGCTGGCTCAGCTCTGGATACACAAGTTCATGGGGAATAAAAGTGCTGACCCCACATAGTTTTGTGGGACAGGCTTGGGGTTTACTTGGTTTTAAGAGACTTTTTTTTTTTTTTAAAACAATTCCTAGGTAAATATCATGCCACCTTGGATTTTTTTTTTTTTTTTTTTCCTGAAGCAGTGAGTCTGTTTTCTCTTGTGGTAACACTTGATGGGTTATGCATTAATGTGGGAGTTTCAGTATCAGATCCTTGTCTTAATTGGGACTGAGGCCAGAGCACCTTGGTTTGTGAAAGCCCAGCCTCTGACTTGTGATATCTGCGCCAGATAACCTGGGCACTGCAGTGGAACTTAATAGATTTAGCCTAAACTCAATTTTTACATTTCTTTTTTATTTTAAATTCCCTTCCTAGTAAAGATGTTTCATTTGAGCTCAGAGATTTATGTGTATGTTAAGCTTTATATTTTGAAAGAATTATAAACTCAAAGGAAGTTACAAAAGTAATAGAGAGATGTCCTGTCTACCTGGTTTTCCCCAAATGTATTTTTAGCTATGAATTTTTATTTTTGAAAATTACTGTATTTTTATTTTTTAATGGCTTAAACAAATTAGAAGTTTATTTCTCTTTCAGGTAAGGTCCAGAAGTGAGCAGTTGGAATGGTGTGGCACTTTTATTCCACTAGGTATTCAGGAATCTACACTTCTGTTTGCTCACAATGATCCTCATGGTGCAAGATAGTTCCTAGAGCTCCAGCCATCACAACTGTATTCCAGGAATTACCTATGAATTTTTAACAATTATATTTTGTTAACTGTTTCTGTGTATTTGGAGCAGGAGAATCAGGTATATTCACTCAGTCTTCTCTGTTGCCAAAGTCTGAATCCTCCTTTCAAATTCTCCCGAGAAGCTTTCTGATCATGACTTGTTATATAGGTTTTCATCCTTTAGTGTGCCACTCTGGAGGGTGTGTGTGAGCGCACCTGCACATGTGTGTTCCTACATGCCCAAGTATTGTCCCGGTTCTCCCAGGGCAACACTGGCGCTTCCTACATTTCCATGACCTGGTGTGATGGGGAGGTTCTCATGCCTGCTTGCTGATAGAGCCATGGAAGAAGAGGGACTCTCTCAGACAGCTGAGCCCAGCACAGCGCAGGCAGCATCACCAGGTCTCCTAAATCCAGGCCAGCAATTCTAGCTTTCAAGTGAACACAATAAGGTAATTTTGAGTATTTGGTTTACAAGAGGGTGGGCAGGGGAGTTAAATTTAAGGAAAGGAAAAGGGTCTCACACTTTTTATTTTGAAAAAAAGCAAGCCCTCATTTTTGGGGGTACAAATAGATAGCTATGACTCGCTACACAGCTTATGTTCTTTTTTTTTTTTTTTTTTTTTAATTTATTTATTATTATTATACTTTAAGTTGTAGGGTACATGTGCATAACGTGCAGTTTTGTTACATATGTATACTTGTGCCATGTTGCTGTGCTGCACCCATCAACTCGTCATTTACATCAGGTATAACTCCCAATGCAATCCCTCCCCCCTCCCCCCTCCCCATGATAGGCCCCGGTGTGTGATGTTCCCCTTCCTGAGTCCGAGTGATCTCATTGTTCAGTTCCCACCTATGAGTGAGAACATGCGGTGTTTGGTTTTCTGTTCTTGTGATAGTTTGCTAAGAATGATGGATTCCAGCTGCATCCAAGTCCCTACAAAGGACTCAAACTCATCCTTTTTTATGGCTGCATAGTATTCCATGGTGTATATGTGCCACATTTTCTTAATCCAATCTGTCACTGATGGACATTTGGGTTGATTCCAAGTCTTTGCTATTGTGAATAGTGCTGCAATAAACATACGTGTGCATGTGTCTTTATAGCAGCATAATTTATAATCCTTTGGGTATATACCCAGTAATGGGATGGCTGGGTCATATGGTACATCTAGTTCTAGATCCTTGAGGAATCGCCATACTGTTTTCCATAATGGTTGAACTAGCTTACAATCCCACCAACAGTGTAAAAGTGTTCCTATTTCTCCACATCCTCTCCAGCACCTGTTGTTTCCTGACTTTTTCAAACCACTGCTCAGTGAAATCAAAGAGGACACAAACAAATGGAAGAACATACCATGCTCATGGATAGGAAGAATCAATATCGTGAAAATGGCCATACTGCCCAAGGTAATTTATAGATTCAATGCCATCCCCATCAAGCTTATGTTCTTTTAAAAACCTACAGTCTTTAGGTGAGTATCTAGAAAACTTGACATTCTCCTGTCATTCTAACTTTGATCAACGTATGAAAACCTAACTTGCATTAGAGATGAAACCTCCAACCACGGTCCAAGGTAACTTCTGAGATGGCTCCTCCAGGAGCTGGTCTCCTCTCTGATGGGCCAGAGCAGACCCTTTCCCCATAAACAATGCTCCCATGGGCCCCGCATGGCCTCCACTCAAAAGTGGCACAGCTCTTCCTAGGGAGACCTCTCCAGGTGGCCATGGGGAGGCACTCCTCCTGGGGTTTCCGAGCTGGGCTGCAGGGATGGTGTAATGCAAAGGGCTTCTTGGAGGAGGGCGCCCTGGAGATGCTGAGATGCCTGTAGCACATTGGCACGCATCAAATACTCTATTTGTTGATTATTTTTTCCATATGATGACTCTGAACTATTCTGACATAGTGCAATGAAACCAAACCAAATCAAATCCAAACCAATCCAATCAAAAGAACTTGCTTAACCTCAGGCTTAGCTTGTGATCTTTTAGTTGAAAAGAAATCACAGTTCTCACAAGTATGGTACCATTTGCCTAAAAAGTTACTGTGGTGCTTAGTTAAGATTATCTTTATCTGATGTATACCACCTTCTGGGTTTTATATATATATATTTATATATATGAATATATATATAATATTTATATATAAATATGTATATATATAAAAATATATACTATTTATATAAATAAATATAATATTTATATATATACATACACATACATATATGTATATATATTCATTGTGCCATGACCTGGCATTTTCACGTTTCTTTGACCAAGTGTTCAGAATTTGCTTGACTCTAACTTGCAGAGTTCCTTAGGCGATGACCTTTCATGGAACTTCTATGACAGTAAATAAACTATTAACTGAAGGAAAATGTTATAATTAATATGTCTATTTGCTGCATTGTATATGGATTAATGATAAAAACACTTAAGTAATCGACCGTCAGAGCCATATATTTGAGAACACTCAAATAATTAACTCTATTTTCCTATGTAATTTTTTTATAAATCTAGTTTTAAACTATGTTGTAAAAATAGGAAACTTGGCTTAAATATATATATATATCATATTGTTTCAGGATTTTGTCAGTGTTGAAAGCGCCAATGTTCATCTTCATATTTATATACATTATTTAAATTTTGTCTCAAGTCATTTTGAAATTTTATATAAAACTGCTATGATTTCTAAAACAAAAACAAACAAAAAAAAACCTGTGCTTTTTACATGGTGAACTTCCAAGCTTTTTCTGTAGAGTGCTGCTGAAAAAAAAAAAAAAGATCCAGAGGGGGAAAATGCGTAGCAGGGCTGAGTGCACGCAGGCACACACCCCAGGGCACAGCGCGGCTGCTGTGCACATTCGCAGGTGTGGTGCTAAACAAAAAGAGAGACCCAGTGACAACCAGCCCCCGCCCTGGTGCCCTGGCAAAGGAAGCCACAGTTTCCCCATTTCATATTAACTGGGACCCGTTATTGGGATGTGACCTTTGCCAGAAGCAGAAAGTGCTGATTCCTGCACAGCCGGTAAGTGATGAGAAGGTGGAACCTCCCGTCTGCCAATGACAGTGGTGATTGCCATGTAAGGAAGTTAATGTTTTGTGGAATTTACAACCCGATATTAATGGTTTCTCCTCTAGCACTCTCTTCTTACTTTGTTTTCACCCCGATTTTTTTTTTTTTTAACAACAAAGGAAACCGGACAATATGTGAAGCCTCATTAATTCTCTTTAGTTTTGATTTTTCCCTTTTTTTTTCCCCCTCCTTCTGGAGGTTAAGCAAGAGGCTTGTCATGAGGCCTTTCCATAAACTCTGGTTCATGGGAGGGTGAAAGTTACAGCCTCGCCTAGAAGCCGCATGGGGTAGAGGGCCCGCTTTCAATCCCCCCAGCCCTTTAACTGCCGGCAGTTTTATGGCCCTCTGGATCACCAATTACACAACCAGGAACAATGGACCTACCACTTAAATGACCAGGCCTCAAATTTGCCTTGATTTGCCAATGTGTGTCATAGCAACACTTTCTTTGCACGTCGGGAGAGCCTAATTGCAGGAATGAAGATGGATCAGGACCAGAGAAAGGCCGCTCCGGGGAACAATATGCTCAGCCCCTCTGCCCCGTAGGCCCGACTGCATTCTCCTGACCCCAGGCTGCCCTGCTAGCACTCCCCCTGACCTGAGGCTGCTGAAAGGAAACTGTCTGTGTCTTCGGGAACCTTCGTGTCCTGCAGAAAGTGTGTGGTGGGGTGGGGGGGGTTGGGGCGCTGAGTTCAGGGGCTCTGGAGTCTAGGAAAAATGAATTGTAGGATGGGACTCAGACGAGATGCAAGCCTCAGGATGCCAGGATGTGTCCTGGTCTCTGTTTGTATCTCGTAACTGTGGTAGAAATCTGAGCGCCTTCACACTCTTGCTCTACTCAGGCCCCAGGGGAAGCCCTCTGCCTTCTGCCCTAGGCACACGTTAATCCCGCAGGGAAGTAGCTCTGCATCTGTACCCACTTTGAAAAAAAACTAAGGAATGGTAAAAGTTGAGGATAACTGAAATATTTCAACATTGAAGAGGCTGATTCTGGCAGAAAATAAATGAGAAAAACACCGTTTATTTAATAAGCATCTTTCTATGCAACTTTGTTGTTTATTATTCCTTTGTCCAGTGTTGGGGATTGCCGACTGAAGTATTACCTCTGTTCTCTTGTTTCCCGCACTGCATAGATGTTGCTTCAGAGATGTTGGTAAGTGTAGCCCACCGCCACCTCCCTCACCACCTGCTGGAGTCCACCCCCAGCCGCACGGGCTTTCAGGACAGGAAACTCGGTGTAAAAAAGAAAAACCACCTTAAAGAAACCAACGAGAGCAGAGAAGACAGACTTGCCTAAGGTTGTGGAACTTCTGGAACTGGTCTATGCTGGTTTCCTAGGCCTGCACAAACGTATTACCGTAAACTGGGTGACCTAAAGCAACAGAAATGTACTCTCACAGTCCTGGGGGGCCAGAAGTCTGAAATGAAGGTGTCTTAGGGCCAAGGTCTCTCTGGAGGGCCCAGGGGAGGACCCTTTCTGGCCTTCTCCAGGTCCCCCGGGGGTCGCCAGCTGTCCTGGACTGCCTTTCTCTCACGGAAGCATCAGTCTTTTGCTGCCTCTGCTGTCTCGCCCCGTGTGTCCCTGTTGCGTTTCTGTCTTCTCTTTGTAGGAACACCAGCCGTGGCCTTAGGGACCACCTTAATCCAGTGTGGCCTCAGCTCAGCTAATGGCATCTGCAAAGACCCAACTTCCAATGAGGCCACATTCACAAGGTACCAGGGGTTAGAGCTTCAACACATACTTCTGAGAAACACAATCCGACCCACCAGAGGCCTTGATCAACATGCCATCTACAGGGTGGGCCCAGAAGATAAGACTTTGACTTATGTAGAGGGGTCTTCAATTCCAGGAGCCCAGGCATCCTGTGGCTTCAGGGTCTGCAGTATGAGCTCCTCGCCCCACGGACAGCCTCCTCTACGTTGGAAGACACCCCCGAGCCTCCAGGATGCTTCATAAAGAAGAACAGGGCCTACGATGTATGAGCAGGGAGAGGCCCTCATCTCCATTCCTTAACCCCAGAAGCATCCATTAGGAGCGATCCCTGCTGTGCGCCTGAACCCCATATTCTAAAACACATGATCAAGGCTAAAACAACGACAATCACATGTAAAGACTGCTAACAAGACTTATTTCCTTCTTCATCTAATTTTTCACTGATGGTTTAAATCTCTGTTCTTAACACAAAACCCTCCTTTGAGTGTTAGAGCATGTGTAAAAGGTGCAGCCTTAGTGAGGACAGACCATCCCATAGCATCTTTCCCTTTAAGAAATAAAGGAAAAAATACCTTGACCAAGGTCAGAGTCAGTTAAGTCCAATTTCCATCCTAATGAGCACGTTCTGGGATAAACTTGGTCCTTCAGAAATAGGATCATTCTGCCGGACCAGGTGGCTCATGCCTGTAATCCCAGCACTCTAGGAGGCTGAGCTGAGTGGATCATCTGAGGTCAGGAGATGGAGACCAGCCTGACTAACATGGCAAAACCCCATCTCTACTAAAAGTGCAAAAATTAGCTGGATGTGGTGGTGGGTGCCTGTAATCCCAGCTACTCAGGAGGCTAAGGCAGGAGAATTGCTTGAACCTGGGAGGTGGAGGTTGCAGTGAGCTGAGATCACGCCATTGCACTCCAGCCTGGGTGACAGAGCAAGACTGTCTCAAAAAAAAAAACAAAAAAAAGTAAAGAAAGAGAAAGAAAGAGAGAAAGAAAGAAAGAAAGAAAAAGAGAGAGAGAGAGAGAGAGAGAGAAGGAAGGAAAGAAAGAAAGAAAAAGAAAGAGGAAAAAAGAAAGAAAGAAAAAGAAAGAAAGAAAAGAAAGAAAGAGAAAGAAAGAAAGAAGAAAGAAAGAAAGAAAGAAAGAAAGAAAGAAAGAAAGAAAGAAAGAAAGAAAGAAAGAAAGAAAGAGGACCTTTCTGCATATTTTGACTCTCTGGTGACTTCGAGTTATTCTAATAAAATCTTGAGTGCTCTTCACTCTGATAAATATTTTAAACACTGGAAGAAATTTTTTAAAAATAACAAAAATGTGATCTCATTTCCCTTCCAATCCTGGGAAAAAAGCGCTGGTTCCTTCCGGTGCTGTTTGCCAAGGGAAATCTGTGCCTTAATTCAGGGCAGCTGTCATCTTCTGCAGTTTCTCCGGGAAGAAGAGTTATTCCGCCTCTCTGGGACTGCACAGCAAGGGAAGAAGGCAGAGGAATATTCTCTGGTCTGATTCCTCAGTGACAGGCCATGTGGTCTGCTGTGATTCGCCAAATAGCATTTTCTTATCTTTGGATCTTCTGTAATGGCCAGGGTGAAAACTCTGGATTCCACAGATTTGTCTAATTCTTACCACAATTCAGGCAGTTGAGAAGATTTTTTTTCAGTTTTTATTTCGTTTGAGCTCTTTTAGAAAGTCTTTCGCCCCAGATTATTTTAATTTATTGGTCTATGGGCAAAGTGTTAATATAGCACTTGATATATGAATTGTGGGAAGATCTTCAGTTATTCTATTGGGAGAAGGAGCCCAGCCACCCAGGCCCACAGTCTCTGGCCCCGTTACCTTCATCTGGTGTGGGGCTGCCAGGGCTTGGGGTGGCTCTTGGAAGGCTTTTGCTGCATCTGGTCTTCCTTTACTGAAAGCTGCCTTCACGTGGGGCATGCAGTGTCCTGGCCTTGCTGTCTGCTTTCCTCCAGGTCCAATGGCAGATCAGAGGGTTGTTGGCACTGTGGAGCCATGCCCCCCACTCCCAGCCCTGCCACCTTCAGGGAGGGCTGGGGGCCTCTGACTATCGGCCCTGTCCTGACAGCAAGAGGCCGACACAGGTGGCGGGAAGGGGTGTGAGACGCACAGGCAGGCATGGCCCCCATAGGTCAGCTCCGGCCCTCACATCACCACCTATTGACTGTGTACTTTCGGAGCCACACCAGCCCTCTGGGGCCTTCCCCATTATCTCCCAGCATGCCGAACAGTGCCAAAGAGAGCAGGAAAAAGGGACAAGAAGAAGCTTCCAGTTTCTATAAAAATTGCTTTTTGTTAGCCCTGTCTTTTACGCTCACCTCTGTATCTTGCATTTCTCTGCATATCTGTGAGAACTCGTTGAGAGGGAATAGAGTCTCTGGCCTACTCAGGTGTCTATAATGGGGAACTAATCTAGTCAAGGTTATTTGAAGCTCTGCTAAAATACTTCAAATCTCCAAAGTGACTAGGGTTGCCTCCCGACTAATCTAAGTCCCAGAAGGTGAATTCTGGCACCTTCTCGGGATTTAGGGTCCTGTCATAAAAGAGAGTCAACCCTGTGATCAATGGACTTTGGAATCTTATCCAATGACATCCATTTGATGCTTATTATTGACTTCACTGAGAAATACACCAAGCACTGGGGGGGGAATACGAATGAATTCTAAAACATGGCACATTGTACAGAATTCACAACTCAACTGTACGTTTATGATTTAGATAAGAAGATAAGACTTCAGCAAATAAATCAGTGTGATAAAAAACCAAAATGAGATTTAAACAAACAAACCCGAGTGAGTGGTGTACCCAGTGGTCCAGGAGTCACAGGTGGAGGAGTCAGGACTAATATCTTGAAGGAGTTGGAAATTAAGCCAGGAAGTGGGCTGGCTGGATTTCACTAGTGTTGGGGCAGCCGTCCTCGGGCGCTGTGGGGAGCAGGAATAACCTCTGGGTGTGAGGACAGGCATGGAGCAGCCCTGGCTGCGTTTCCCTGGAGGAGAGTGTGGGTGCAGGGCTGGAGGTGGGCAGGGGACCTGTACATGCTGCACCAGAATCCCAGGTTTCTCGTGGAGCCACTGCAGGCCGTTGGCTGGACAGCTGTGTGAAGAGCATGCTTTAGAAAGGTTCGTTTGGCGGCGGTGAGCCAGCAGAAGGTCATCTCCACTCTCTTTGGAAAATCGCCGTCCCCAGAGCTGTACTCTGAGCCTGCACGTGTTCCCCAGCATCTGCCGCCCGTTCTTCTCCTGGGTCAGAAGGACGCAGAGCTCTCCTGCAGTGGCCGAGGGTCCCGCAGCGGCAGAGCGGAGATATTCATTTGCCTATTTCCAGCACTGCTATCTCAGTGGTATCTGCGCTCACAGAACAAGTGCCCATTGGCTGCCTTGTACCCACACGTGCAGATAAATCTCCCAGCTTATCTCCCCACACACAGGTGCCACGTATTCACGAGGCACCAGACCAGAGGCCCTTCTTAATTGCCCGCCATCAGGGTGCTCCCAGAGAGGCTCCCACAGCAAGGATAGCACCTGCCGCCTGCACATAGAGTCTTCGAATTCTACAGGGGACACTCCTGTCTTAGATCTTTGGGAGCCTCAGAGTCACCAAGGGCTGGGGAGAGACCATCTGGACCCATAGCAGCTCCGGCTGATCCCCGATCCGGGGTTCTGGCAGAAAACAAGCCTGGCCTGCTTCAGTAGCATGGAGCTGGGGGTCCAAAGAGCTGCCCACTCGCAGGTCCCGCTCCTCGGCTGTGAACACCACTCCAGTTCAAGCGAAGGAAACACACTGGCCAGAGAACAGCCATTAAAGCTTATTCTCTAAATACTGATGCTTGAAAGCACCACCCCAGGGATGAGAAAAGCACCTTCCAACAGGAGACTTTTGTTTTCAGTGTGGGCTTTGCGGGAGGCTTCGGGGTCCTGCAGATCGCAGAGGACAATGACCGGCCAGGAGCTTTGAGTTTGTGTTTAGGGCAATTATCGTGCAAGAGCAATGCTCTTCTCTGACGCCGGTCACCTAGCACCTGCAGCACCATGCAGCTCACCACACCCTGCGGTTCCTGGGCATCTGCAGGCTCCTCTGGTTCGAGAGGACCTGGGGGGCTCAGCTCTGCCATGTCTTTGGGAAGAGCCTTCTCCCCACAGGGCTGCAGCAGTGACACTCAGGCCCACAGAGCTTAGTCACTGATACATGGGCAGGTCACTAAGTGGCCCCTGGGGGACACTGGCTGTTACAGGAGGTGTCCTGAATGTCATAGTGAGATCTCTGGCATCCCATGCTTTTCAGGTTGCATGGAGGGCCTAGGCCCTGGCGTCTGACCTGGGGAAGGTGTCCTAGCTCCTGTGCCCTGCATAAGTGGTGTGTCCCTTGGCATGCTTGCTGAGAGTTAAAACGCAACACAGGTAGCTACTGCCCACTGCTCTGGGGCTTCCAGCAACACACCTAGAGACTTTGTCTCCTCTTTTCCAGCATTCCCCAACTGACGACATCATCTTGCAAAATGTTGCTTAACCATTCTATGACTTAACTTTACAATTTGTAAAACCCCAATCAGTACCCGCCATGGTTCCACCCCAGCACTCACTGCAGAGGAATCTGTTCCAATGTCTGGATCTGTTGTGGAAGTGCCTTGGCATCTTCACCTCCAGTGGTTATTGGTCACAGTCTATGGCACACATCTGCAGGTGCAGGAGGAGGGGGAGAAGAAGTTTGGTCTGTGGTGGTGACTGGTACTTCGCATGTCAGGCTTCACGCAGCCCAGTGATGCAGCCCACAACCACTTCAGAGACGTGGAGGGTGAGGCAGGGGGAGCTTCGAGATGGGCCCCAAGATTTGCAGTTCCTGACGTGCAGGCCTAAGTACACCCTTCCCCTGGGGTGTGGTCAGACCTGTGGATTTGGCTTCCATGATGATTAGGTGACTTTGTAGGATGCATTCCTCAGCCAGGGCCGCCGTAACAACACAGCCGCACAGCCTGGGGCTTGAACGATGGGCATTTGTCGTCTCACGGTGCTGGAGCTGAAGCCAGAGAGGGGTCAGCGTGGCCATTCCCTCCTGAGGCCTCTCTCCTGGGCAGGTAGGCAGCGTCTTCTCTCTGTGTCCTCTGTGTCTGTGTCCTGACCTCCTCTTCTGAATCTGCTCCAGGCCTCTGTTCGAGCTCCTGGTAGTCGCTGGCAACTCTTGTTGTTCCTGGGCTGGTGGAAGCGTCACCCCAGTCTCTGCCTTCACTGTCACGGTGCGTTCTACCTGTTTGTACGTCTGTCTCCAAACGTGTCCTTTGTATAAGGACAGCAGCCATAATGGATTAGAACCCACCCCACATGGCATCAGATAACTGTAATATCCTCTTTAAAGGATCTGTCTCCAAATCCACTCACATTCTGAGGTCCTGAGGGTTAGGATTAGGTCAGCATATACATTTCGTGGGGAATATACAACTTAGCCCAGAACATATGACCAAGATGAAGACATTTTACATTTATTATTCAGGTCACAAATCAGTTGAGCTTGAATCAATTAAAAGGAAAACTGCCTTTGGTGGGCCTGACCTAATCAGGTGAGAACCCTAGAAGAGCGTCTGGGCTCTTCTGAAAAGAGAACGACACTTCTTTGCCGGCCTTGAGTAAGCACACGGCCATGCTGTGGGCTGGGTATGGAAGAGGCGGCTCCTAGAGCTGAGGGCCTCAGTCTTGCAGGCACAGGAGGTTGAGTTCCACCAATCCCATCCACGCCTGGGGAGCCTCTTCCTAGCTGAGTTTCCTGGTGGAAATGCAGCTCGGCAGCCACCTTGACTGCAGCCTAGACAAACCCTGAACAGAAGACCCAGCTAAGCCCTGCCCAGACTGACTCACAGGAGCTGTCAGATCCTAAACCAATGCTGCATAGCTGGCGGTACTTACTTCTGCAGAAACAGAAAACTAACTTGGATGGGGAATGCTCTGGGTCCTCAGTCCAGGGGGAGTTTCTTCTCCTGTCTTTTATGATTGCAGAAATGATCGAAATGTTCACATAATGCAAGCTTTCTGTGTTTGCTTGCATTTACTTGTCTGATTTCTAGAAAAAGGAAGGCCTTGATTCTAGGAGAGAAAAGCAGAAGAGAAAATGCAATTCCTAAATGCCCTTGGGTAAACGAAGAATTCCTGGATGCATCAGTTTTTTGGGGGAAGCATTTGTCCTGAGCTTTTGGGGTGGTGGCTGTGGGCAGCTTTGCCTTTGCAGGCCGGGCTGAGCCCGCGGCCTCCCTGGAGCCTCCCCTTTCCCCTTTGTCTGTCAGCGGCACTCACTGTGTTTACTTTTGCATCGAGGCCAGGGGATGCGTGTGCGCTCTGGTGCTTCTCATCCCATGCTGGTTTGCTGCTTGATGCTCTGAGGAGTGTGGTGGGTTCACAGGATTTTACGTAGAAAAAAAGTGATTTTCACCACTCGGATGTGGGCTTTCCTCAAGCTCTCTTTTCTCTCAACCTTACTTTCACACACTGTCTCAAATTTTCCTCCCATTTGTCAGTCTCTAAACATGATGGCCTGTGTCTGCTCTGCCCACTCCACAGGCTTGAACTATTGAAGCCCAAGAGAGGCTGTAACAGAGACTCGAGTTGTATGTTTAAGCAGTAAATGTGGTCATCCCTCCCAACCCACTGGTTCTGTGTATACTTGGGCTTCTATTAAACCACCTGTCTCTGAAGGCCTCCATCTGCCTCACCTCACATTATCTCCCAAATGGCCAGCAGCACCTCAGCCAAGGGCCTCCCTAGGAGGTACACGTGCAGGCACCACCTCCTCACCAAGTGCTGACCATGGCCACGGCCGTGTCATGCCTCGACCACCCAGGAAGAGCTGCAGTGGGCACTGCAGACACAAACAATTCCAATGGGAACACCCCTTTCAAAGACACAACGACCTGTCCAGAGCCCACCCCCTCCCTGTCTGGGCTCTGACACTCCCAGCCATCATCTGCCTGGCCCCACTCAGCTCTAGATCAGGTAGCATACAAGTCGGGGCAGCCCCACTCAGCCCACTGAGATGGTTCGCACTAGCCAGCACTAAGCCTGCCCTTCCTATGCCCCCCCACCTCACCCCGCTCCTGCTCCCTCCTGGCCCACCCTGGTGCTTCCCCTGTGGCCTCTCACAGTGTGCTGTGCCCCATTGCCAGGGATCTGTGAGTGTAAAGTCTTCCTTTCTACAGTCATTCCCATGTCTGCACGTCTTACCGCAGGATTAAAACAAGTCCGGTTAACCTTTCCTAAAACAGAAGGAA
Organism: Macaca mulatta; assembly: GCF_049350105.2. Lineage (NCBI taxonomy): Eukaryota > Metazoa > Chordata > Mammalia > Primates > Cercopithecidae > Macaca > Macaca mulatta. The sequence goes on from NC_133411.1 coordinate 4,432,929, forward strand.
TTCTCAATTAGAAATGGGGAACCTTCCAGGCTGGGAGTGGTGGCTCACACCCGTAATCCCAGCACATTGGAAGGGCAAGGCTGGCAGACCACTTGAGGTCAGGAGTTTGAGACCAGCCTGGCCAACATGGAGAAACCTCATCTCTACCAAAAATACAAAAATGAGGCTGGTGTGGTGGTGTGTGCCTGTAATCCCAGCTGCTCGGGAGGCTGAGGCAGAGGAATTGCTTGTCACTTGAACCTGGCAAGTGGAGGTTACAATGAGCCGAGATTGCACCACTGCACTCCAGCCTGGAGCCTGGGCGACAAGGACTCTGTCTCAAAAAATGCAAAAACAAAACCAAAAAAGAAATAGGAGAACCTTCTTAAATTGTTTTTGTTTTGTTGTTGTTTTTGACGGAATCTCGCTCTGTCACCAGACTGAAGTGCAGTGCCCCAATCTTGGCTCACCGCAGCCTTGGCCTCCAGGGTTCAAGCGATTCTCCTGCCTCAGCCTCTTGAGTAGCTGGGATCACAGGCACGCACCACCACACCCAGCTAAGTTTTGTATTTTTGGTACAGACGGGGTTTCACAATGTTGGTCAGGATGGCCTTGATCTCTCGACCTCATGATCTGCCCGCCTCAGGCTCCCAAAGTGCTGGGATTACAGGCGTGAGCCACTGCACTGCACCTGAATCTTCTTAAATGCATCACAGGCCTTGGGTCAAGAACCGACCCTCCTTCTCACCAGATGCCGAACCTCCAGCGGCCACAGCTTCCTCTCTGATAAACGGGAGGACAGACCATTCCTGTCTTCAGATGGATGCGCCTGGCATCGGCTGGACACTCTTGAAATGCAAGTTGCCCTCCTCCCAGACCCAAGGAGGCTTTCTTGTGACTGAACAGAAGAGGGTGGCACCAGCAGCCTGGTGGCTAGCAGTCCTTGTGGCCGCTCCGAAGCCACCCAGTGCAGTGACCTCCCACACCTGCAAGGCTCCCTTAAGCTGGGCGTGACTTTTACATCCCGGGAACTACAGTAGGTGATTCGTCTTTCATTTGCGTAGAAAGCATCTCTTGAGACATCTCTTATTTTTCTGACGTATGTTGACTTATCTTTACATAAAATGACAACTTTCACGTAGGCACAATCAATCAAGAGGGTTGTCTCGATCCACAGTGTTGAAATGGGGCTTATGCTGGGAGAGGCAGGACCGCCAGATCTCTCTCTGGCCCTGTCCCTTGCCGAGCAGCTGAGCCTAAAAAAGATCTGGCCTGTCTCTTGCTCAGAACCAGTGGCCTCCTCGTACACAGAACAAGTGGGTTGGGATGGATGATCACATTTACTCCTAAACATACAACTGAATTATTTGTTATGGCCTTTCCTAAGCTTCAATGGCTCAAACCTGTAGAGTGGGCAGGATAGACATGGGCCATCATGTTTAGAGTGAACAGAACAGAGTGATTTTCTAAATATCATGAAGTCATCATACCAGGCATCCTTAGCTCTTATTTGGTGTCTGATTCACTTAAAGACTGACATCAGGTTGAAAGGCCCTTTTGAAAGAAAATCATTGGGAAATTCTGCCAAAGTGAGCTCGATGTTCTTTTTGGGGTTTCAGCTACGGTGGCTGCAATCTCTCTGTCCTTAGGCTTTTTAATGCAGTATACCTGCTCCCAAAGACGCCCACCCTGCTGGACCAGCTGACTGCAAACAGGTCCAATCTTTGTAAATGGGGTAGCAAGCCGATTACCAAAGCTGAGAAAAATGTTATCCTATTAAGAACAGGCTGGTGCCTTATTTGCCTGGAACGTAGAGTTAAAAAAATAAGAGACACTCATTAAAAGGACAAAATGTGGAATTGTCTACTCCACAAACTCAGCAATGCAAAGTATGCCAAAGCATGAGTGTCTGCCTGGCTCTTTGAAATCCGAGCTGGAGTCTTTATTAAATCGCCTGCGGATCGCTCCCTGGCATCGCCGTACACGTGTGAGAACACCTCCAATGCCTGTGCTCACCAGACAGGAATGCTAGGATCACTCGGGGCGACTGTGCACCTCCTAATCCCCTCAAAATAAAACAAGGGGATAACTAATCATAACTGGTAGCAATTTGGTGGGTACAGTTATTCATTTATCATCTTTATGTACATATCAATAACAGTCAACGCCCTTTGGCAAACTTTCTTAGGATAAGTTGCCATCAACAACAATAAATCATGTGTGAGCATATGTAGCAATTATCACTGGAAATAAAAGAGTTCAGTCCTAATGAGGGGGAGAACCTGACACAGATCTTAATTCACAGATCTTAACACACCCGGCCGGGTCGCCGGAGGCCCCTGTGGCTGGGGTGACTCAGCCGCTGCGAATGTGGTGGATGGTTCAACAACCAGGCAGTGTGAGCCCTGCTCGCCTGCGTGGAGACAATGGGCCCCGCGAGCGCGTGTGCCGCCAGCTGCTGGGGAACAATGGGGCCCTTTATGTCGCTCGCGCACCTCAGCACGGATTTAGTAATGTTTTGATTTATCAAGGACAAGCGTCAGCAGGCAGGAGAGAGGCTGTTTATACCTAAGAGCTGCTTTTCACTGAGGTTTGTTGTGAAGGTAACGTGGGCTTGCAGCAGACTGTCCCGAGGAGAACCCCTGGGCGCACCTGCATGGAGCCTTTGGCCTTCACAGCCGGGGTCTGGTGCCTTTATGGCAGCAATGGAGGGTCTTCTAACAGGGGATGATGACACAATCCCCCACTCAGCACTGGGCTGGGCAATGAGATCGTGTGTTCTCACTGCCTTTCCCCTCTCAGAGAGGGTTTCCACGCAGAGCCCTACCTCGGAGTCTGATTTCCAGGCGACTTCCTGTGCCAGGAGTCAGTTGGAAAGAGTGAGGTCACCTTGAGCAAAAGCAACGCTGGGAATATTTGCTGGACATGAAAAGAACTCAGTTATCTCCCTTACCAACCTCTACTGTCAGGAAGAATGTCAAGAGTTTCAGGTTCTCATTGCTCAGCTGCCCCCACACCTTCGCTCTTTCTCTCCTGCCCCTTTCTCCCCTGATATGTTTTGACTCCATACACACAGAGCTTAAAAACTACTTATTAAAAGTAGCTAGGAAATAACAATTTGCCATCTCTCATGGCACACCTCTCCAGCAGTGGGGGACTCGGTCTTAAGAAAGTTCTCCTTGTCTTTGACTCCCATGAGCACCCTTTCTCCATCTCACTTTCAGCTTCGAGAGATCAGAGCTAAAGAGGGCTGCATGGGCACAAATGGCCAGGCCCATCCTGTGACACAGTGACACTATTCCACATGGGTGAGAACAATTATTTTCCCCCTAAGCAGATCTGCCAACCCTAAGATATCTTTTTATTTTCCTTAAAAAGCTCTAAATAGGCCGGGTGCGGTGGCTCACACCTATAATCCCAGCACTTTGGGAGGCCGAGGAGGGTGGATCACGAGGTCAGGAGATTGAGACTATCCTGGCTAACACGGTGAAACACCATCTCTACTAGTAATACAAAAAAAAAAAAAAAAAAAAAAAATTAGCCAGGTTTGGTGGCAGGTGCCTGCAGTCCCAGCTAGGAAGGTGAATGGCATGAACCCGGGAGGCGGAACTTGCAGTGAGCAGAGATCGTGCCACTGCACTCCAGCCTGGGTGACAGAGCAAGACTCTGTCAAAAAAAACCCAAAAAAACAAACAAAAAAAAAAACAAAAAAAACCCCCTCTAAATAATTAAGTTGGTTGGAGGACACATCAGACCCAGCTCAGCCCCTGACCTTCCTGTTCTTTCTGTGTGAACCCAGGTGGGTGCTGGAAGTCTATGATCTGCATGTCCCTTCTCTGTAAGAACGAGGTGGTTCATACCCCAGGTAGTTTCCTGGATGGGTAGAAAAGCGTGAGGCCATAGCTTGAAGTCTCACTTACTGCCAGTACCAGCCTCCAGACTTAGAGGCATCAGCCTCTGAGCATCTCCTCAAAAGTTCACTGCTCCCTGAGGATCTCCCCCAGCACATTCCCATAGTTCCCACATTGAGTCAATCCCTGAGAACCATCCAGCCACGTGCCCACCACATGCTGACAGTCAAGCTATGTCAAGCGATGCTTCATCGCTAGGTTTCATAACCGTTTTTATCCCCAGTCCTCTTGACCACGCATTCCTGGCATGTTGATGGGAAGAAGTGAGCTGCTTTTATTCATGTCTCCAAATGGGCTGGATGACAACAGCCAGTTGACTGTTGACCCCATGTCTTCTAACGACAGTGACAGCTTCAGAGGGCAGAGTGCAACGTGAACATAGAGAAGCGAACCTGGTGAAGCTCCTGCAGTTAAACTGCTTATAGAGCTGTCTTCTGGGCACCCAAGGTTTGGGCTGCCATCTTGAACAGGAGCTACCAGCATGCTGATGACTGGGTGTGGGATGACCGAGAAGACGGCATGCATGAGACGTCGTGGGCTTGGCAACTCACAAATCTAGTGGGTGGTCCTGGGGGCTGGCATCCAACCTCAGTCCCTTCACCGTGTGTTCCTGCTCAGCCAGAGCCTGTGCCTGTGACCCAGGGCACTGCTTTTCCCAGCTGGAGCAGCTCTAGGGAAAGGCAGCCAGTTAGAGAAAGAACAGCTGCCATGGGTGGGTTCTATTCCTGCCACACATGCCCTGTACCTGTTATCAGGAGAGTATCAGTGGCACCCCCTTCTCCTAGAGAGAAGTTGGCGTGCACTTGGTGTGGCATGTTTGCCACTTATTTCTCCAAGAGATGACAAGATCCAGGAGGACAGGGAGGGTTTTATCCATCTTAGGACCCCTGCCACTGCCAGCAGCCACTCCCTGAGTAAGGGCTGTAGAAACACACAATGAAGTTGCAGTGTGTTAGATTGAAGAAAAGTAGTGTCTTTTATTGTTCAAAATTAATAAAATTTGTTATCTTTCACTGACTTCCCTGTGCTTGCTTGCACACTTAAATATTGGGCATTGATCCTACATTAACCCTTATACATATTTTCCCCATTAATTAGAAATGGAGAGGAGCTGTGTCAGTTAATGTTTCTGCAGATGACTTCACAGCAAAGGCTGCATGCTTACACCTTATCATCACCCCAGGATGCCGTGTATCCATGGAAGATCTCCAGAGTACTTCCACCTGCATCATTGCATTGGCCTTTCTACGTGTGCTGTGAACTACACTAAGAGTCACCACAATTTCCATCCTACAGATAGGAGACTGGAGGCCCCAGGCCTACCCACGGTGACCTGCTCAGCAGAGCCCGGGTCAAAAGTCAGGTCTTCGCGTGGTACTTCCAAAGGAGAAATCACAAAAGTTGAGAATAGTGTAAAATGCTGATGGTGGTTATTTCTGAATATGAGGTTCTGGACTTTTTCCTTCTTTTGCTCATCATCTATGTTTTCCACTTTAGCCGTAAGGAGCATTTGTTTGTCTTGCCTTGCTCCACAGGGCATTCGGTTTGACAGGGCTGCTTCCATAGTGGAAGCCGTCTCTGAAGCATGCATGATCACCTAGGAAGAAGCAACGTTGCGCCCTAAGTGCCCATGGGGCAGGGCATCGAGGGGATCACATGGACACCCATGATGAGACCATTGCAAATGCAGGCATGGGATGAGTCTCCAGATGTCCAATGCCGGCTAGTCATGGTGTATACAGCTTACCTATAACCTACACACAACCTACATGTGGCCTACATGTAGCCTGCATGTAGTCTACACACTGGCTGCATACAGCCTATATATGTTCCACATAAAGCCTACATACAACTCACATGTAGTCCACATGATGGCTGCCTGCAGCCTACATACAACCCACATGCAGCACACAATATCTCCATCCAGGGCTCCCTGCTGCACTGCCCCTCTCCTTGCCTCCCTCGTCCTCCTTGCAGCCCTCCCTGGCTCTCCTTGGGCCACAGGAATGCCACTCACTCCCTTGTCATTTGCTTCACCAGGACCTCCTCAAGGTCTTCAAGTGAGATCCTGTCCTCCAGGGGTTGGACCAAGTCCCATCCTCCTGGAACCTCTGTCTTGGGCAGAAGCAGAGCCTCCCCAGGTGTGCACACGAGCAGGGGCACTGGGACTGGGTGGTGCTGTGGGGCACAGCGAGAATTTGAGATGGAGCAGCCTCTCCGAGGAGACATCTAAATTGAGATCTGAAGAATTAGAAGTCAGCCATTCAGGGATCTGGAGAGAGCGTTTCAGAGACAGAGGAGCCTGGAGGAAGTCTTGGGTTGGGGAAGGTGAGTCCTTGGAGCTGGAGTCAAACTTGGAGGACCACAGAGTAGATGTGGCTTCAGGGGACACAGCGAGTACTCAGACATCATCCAGCACCTGACAGCAAGCAGAAGAGGCATTTTTTGTGTAATTAATAGGCTATAGTCTATTAATTAAACACCCAGTAGAGGTGTTTTTAAGAGAAGTTTCAGGTTTACAGAATAATTGAGTGTAAAATACAGAAAGTGTCCACAACACACATGCACACACACACACACACACAGCGTTTTCTCTACTGTATTAAAATTTATTCTAATTACTGTAGAATTATTGTATTAGAATTTTCCAGAGAAACAGAACCAGATGACTGATAGGTCAATAGGCCAATCAATAGACATTGTGAAAATGGGGTCACCCCATGATGGAGGCCACGAAGCCTCAGGAATGCAGGCTGCAAGCTCAGGGTCAGCCTTCGTATTGCACGTCCTGTGGATTCTGACAAATCTCAAGCAACACAGATCCACCATTACAGGATCACATGGTGTTTCCACAGCCCTAAAATCCTCTGTGCTCTGCCCACTCACCCCTCCGTTCACACAGTCTCTGGCCACCAGGGATCATTTTCTCTTTTACCTTTTCCAGAATGTCATGTAGTTGGTATCATACAGTGTGTAGTCTATTCAGACTGTCTTCTTTCACTTAGTAATATGCATTTAAAGTTTCTTTATGTCTTTTCATGGTTTGATAGCTCGTTTCTTTCTATTATTGAATCATATTCCATTGTCTGGATATACTGCAGTTTAGTTATTCACTCACTTATTGAAGGGCATCTTGTCCTTCCATAGTTTTGGCAGTTATGGATAAAGCTGCTATAAACATTCATGTGCAGGGTTTTCTGTTATCCTGAGTTTTCAATCCAGTTGGGTAATTCCAAGGAGTGCAATGGCTGGATCATATGGTGTGAGTACATTTAGTTTTGTAGGACCCCGCCAGACTACTTTCCAAAGTAGCTGTGCTATTTTGCATTTTCACTAGCAATGAACGCAAGTTCCCGTTGTTCTACATTCTTGCCAGCATCTGGTGCTGTCAATGTTTTGGATTTTGGCCATTCTAATAGGTGTGCAGTGGCCTATGAGGCATTTTAATCAGAAGGGTCACAGGAACTGACTGACATTTTCAAAGATGATTCTGGCTGCTCTGGGGTGGACTGATGGAGATCAACAAGGATGCAGGAACGGCAGCCAGGTTGGGGGCAGCGGGCATGGGTGAAGGCAGAGCATGGAGAAGAAGAGATACCATGTGTCACACATGTTAGGGAAGACCTGACAGGACTGGCCCAGGGGTTGGGCTGGGAAAAGATGGAAAGGGAGTTCCTAGTGTCGTTGTCTGAGCCGCCAGCTGGGTGGTCATGCTCTCCCAGACTCAAGACACAAGTGGCCTGTTTTGCACATCCTAAGCTCTGGGTTTTCATCAGGAACCCAGTAGAGGTGTCACAGAAGGTTAGGGCTTTGAAGTCTCAAGCTCTGGGGACAGAGGGGAACTGGGACATACATCAGGGCTCACCCTAGAACACCCCATGTCCTCCTGTTCCCCAGTTCTTTCCTTTGGCTCCTGCCACTCCTCAGATCTTAGTTCAAATATCATGTCATCAAGGAGATCCCCCACTTTCCCCATGAGGGTGGAGCCTGTCATTCCCTGTACGCACAGGATCCAGAATTTCCTGGACCCCAATACCCACTACTCCTTCAGACTTCAGGGTCTTCCAGGGCACTGCTGTCTGCGTCATTCTCTCTGCTTCTGCAGCCGATTGCATTATAGGCTCCAGGTAAATATTCATTCAATAAGCAGAACTTATACAAATATCATATAAAATGGCTCCAAGTACTTGGAGAATGCAGTGAATTATAAAAAAACAAAGCAAGAAATACAGTAGTTCATGAGGAATACTCGGTCCAAACTATTTTCTTAAAATTGCACAGCAAAATATGAGCATTTTCATCTTCTTTTATAACTTGCCCCAATGGTTGTCACAATAAAATCAGTAACTGCCCTGAGTTCCCACTCCCCAGCAGTCCCGTCCCTTTGCAGCTGCTCTCTTTTCTTCTGGACAGAGGGGTCCTGAGGTAGTCAAGGTGCCAAATCACTATCTTTTTCCTCTTCGGAATCTCAATACGTTTCCACATCAAATGTCGACAGAAGAGATTCAACTTACATACAAACACCACTGAATGAGATGCTGGAAATTTGACCCAAACTTATAAAGCATGGCTAATCATTTTTATCTGGCAATTTCAGATTTGCAATAGTAATTGCACAGGTACCTGCCATCTGAAAACGTGCTTAGAGAAGCAAAACAAAACAAGCGAATTGCACTATCATCCCGGAGAGTGTTCTGAAACCTCAGGTTCTACGTAGGAGAGATAGGCTTGTATGGGATCTCAGGTCAGCTTCCACATCTAGTACTGCCTAACAGCAGAGGCAAGAGGCTGAAGTTACAAAATCCCAGCTCTCATAATAGAGCTGGTTCTGAAACCGCCAAGGCCCTCTAGATAAGCCGTGATATGTCATTCAGCAATGCCTGGAATGATGCAATTTGGTTTCCCGGGTCAGCCTAGTTTGTTTTGCTAAACTGTGTGTATTGTAATCCAAAATCCTATGCTACACAAACATCAATTAGTTAGCTCTGACCTAATGATAATGATCTGGCTGCATATTAAAGTCAGCTGATACCTTCCCTAATTAGAGAAGGCTCCAATTATAGTTAACCCAAAGGTCGGGCTCCCAGCTCTCGGGGCTGAGGGAGGCATTGGAGCTGATGGGGGTATCACGAAAATTAGCCATGCAGCTCTAATGTCGCCTAATGGCAACTCGGAGGGAGACACTTCACATTTCCATGTGCTACTCCTGACCCCGAGTGTGGTTCTGCGGCCAGCTTTCCACCTGGGCCGCAAGGATGTCCTTTTCTCCCTTTTTTTCTCAACATTTCCCTGGCCATTCTTTTTTCTATCTGGGTGGGGAAAACTACATTTAATCACTTCATAAATATGAATGAGTATTGCTATTCTTGACAAATTATTCATTGGGATGGTATTTTCCAATGTTTTGCAGCAATTAAAGAACTTAAATAAAATATTCATATGCATTTGTTAATTAAAACATTTTTCTTAAAGTATGTTGGTGTCATGGCATTCAGCCTTTTAGTGTCTCTCTGCTCTGTGACTCTGATTTTGAAATGTCCACACCACACCTAGCTCATTCTCCTCTGATTTTCTTTTTCCATTAACCAGTTCAAACCCCTATTGTCAAAAACATCTCTTACACACATGACCAGAGATGCCATATATTATGAAAAAAGTACAGAAGTTCTCAGAATGAGCAGTCACATTTGGTACAAAATTCCTGCCTATCTATTGTTATCTTGCATTCATAGAAACAAGTTAAATAACCATAAACATAAAATGAGAAATACTACATAGCTTTTAAGTCTCTTCATTTTTAATCTAAGAAAATAGCAGTGGTATTTCACTATTGACATTGTTCTCGAAAAGACAACTCTCCTAAATCTATATAACACATATGTGTATATGATCAAAAAAATCGTGCTTTCAAAATAAATCAAACATGGGTACAATAAAAACGGTTTAGATTTAAAAGTGCACTTATCAAATAAGTTTTACTTCCAGGCACACTCCCAGTCCAGCAAATAACTTTGGCTCTCAAAGCTTAGATTTATCCAATGAATGGCGTAACCTTTTTATTCCTGTAAAAGTGCAGAAAGATTCCCCGTCTAGAAAGCTAAATATAGGAGCAAAAATTACTACCACGAGATGCTTGGTAAAATATATGGCATTGTTTCCATACCGCATGTACCTGAAGGATTTCCGGAAGTTCGGCGGATTTAACCACAATAAGACACTGGATTCAAATATTCATTATGTTGCGATGCCGACAGAAAAAAAGAACTGTCGAAAACATTTACTGAAAGAAATCATTTCAGTGTCTCACTTCTGAAGCAGCAAGCAGGCCTCTAGCCTAGACTTGAGCTTCTCTCACTTTCCAGGGATTATTTTCACCACAGGAGGGCTCCCATATGAAAAATAAACTATTTACAAAGAAATTAATCATAAGACTAGAAAGTTGGCACAAAATGCACTAAAATAAAGCTAATGTGATATTTGCTGTTCATCACAGATTGAACACGTGGAGACCGACCTTCAGGAACTCCAAATACTCCAACCACCTGCCCAACACAGGGCAGTTACTGACGAACTCAGGCACTTATTCCAACCACGGCCCGGCAAAGCCAGGTGCACACGCTGCCTACCATAGTGTCATCTCTATAGCTTATTGACGTAGAAAAGAGAGTCATGTGTCTCTACAACTTTAAAAATGTTATCCATCCATCAATCATTCTACTTATTTATTCCTCCTCTCCCCCTCCAATTTTACCACACACCTATCAAGGGTCTAACCTGGCTGGGCTCAGAGCTCCCGGGAAATACGATATTGGACAAATGGAGAAGTTTTCTTTTGGGGAACATTAATGTTTTATCTTTTTTCCTTCCTGAGCAAGAAGTTCCCACTGGGGATGAACCTAATAACTTTGAGGAACACCCCGAGGCCTGCTCTCAAGGAGTCACAGGCTGGGGGGGAAGGCCGCCCCCACTGTGGGAGCTCTCATTTCCAGGCGTTCTCCACAGGGAATGAGGTGCATGGCAAGTTTTCTGTATAAGTGAAGAGCTAGCCAAGCAAGGTTTTTATTTTACGACTGAAAATAGGGCATCGGAGGTTTTTATGTTTGTTTTAATTCGGATTGCAGGCAATCTACTTGGATGATTTAACTAGAGCTTCAAAACTGGGGGCTTCATTTTCTTCAGCTCTACCATGAGAGGTGGGGTTTCTGAGGCACCATCTCCTGGGTCTAAACTTCTGCCATTTATGCATCTTGTGTGGGAAGGTGGACTCATTTCTGATGAATTTGGTTTTGTGTCTTTCTCTGATTAAAGGGAAGACGGACTTCTGTGCTCGGAACACACGAGGGCTTCTCTTCCTCACTGCCCGATTACTCCCTCAAAGCAGCGCTGAGACAGGACAGCACCAGACTTGGGTACAGGAGACCTCGCCCCCTTTCCAAAGCCCAGGGCAGAGCCTTGCAGAGAGCCCCAGCCCTCAGGAGGCAAGGTGGGCCTTCAGCCTCAGCGGCCCGACTCCCTGACGGCAAAGCTCTGCCCCTGACACACAAAACAGCTCCCTCCCAGGGTGAGAATGAAATGCAGGTGGCCTGATGTCCAACAACTGGTTTGGAGTTTTTGGCATCATAGGGACCCAAGCAGACCCGGAAACCAGCCGGCTGGCAGAGCTTCAGTCAGGGGCTCTGCAGTAACCAAGCTTGGTTTTTATAACGAGAACCAAAATGGACTCATCACTTCACAGGACGTCCAAAGAAAACGGAAGTCCCTGGAAAAACTGAGTCTCTTGGAAACGTTGACTACTGCTAGAGTTCACAGATTTCAACCATGCCATGCTGGGGACTGACTGTCATGGCTCCGCACCCGCAGAGGCGGCTTTCCAAGAGCAACAGTCAGTGAGGCGTTTGCTCAGCACCGTTTTTCTGGTCCAATGGCTGCTCATTTTTGTTTTAGTTTTTAACACATTTTCACCATCATTATCAGCTTTCGATGCAGAAAGGCTTTTGGAATTGCACCTTTTAAACACTGATGTGACTCAGCTGTCATCTTTTTTTTTTTTTTTTTTTTTTGAGATGGAGTCTCGCTCTGTCACCCAGGCTGGAGTGCAGTGGCGTGGTCTCGGCTCACTGCAACTTCTGCCTCCTGGGTTCAAGTGACTCTCCTGCCTCAGCCTCCCGAGTACCTGGGACTACAGGCGCCCACCACCATGCCCAGCTACTTTTTTGTATTTTAGTAGAGACGGGGTTTCACGGTGTTGCCCAGGCTGGTCTTGAACTCCTGAGCTCAGGCAATCTGCCCGCCTCGGCCTCCCAAAGTGCTAGGATTACAAGCGTGAGCCACTGCACCCGGCCAGCTGTCAGCTACTCTAAACACACAGAACTGTTTTCACCTTCAGATCTCGAAAATAAACCGAAATGTAAACTCTGGGAATTTGTGTGTATCTGTATCCATCTATATGATCACATGTACTTATATATGCCTCTAATATGGATCCCACATTTTGATCTCTTTATCTTTTAAAAAAGCATATTGTTTGTGGGGCTTGGAGGGATGACCGTGTGTATTCCTCCTAATACATGCTTTCTGGACTTCTCATAATCTGCTTTCGTCTTGCTTTTAGCAGAGTATGATTTCAGAAGTCAAAAAATCCAGAATATGTCAAGAGAGCGTGATTGTTAAGTATGCTATGCGTATTTTGTGGCAAATGTCCAGCTACATGGATTGCTTAAAATCTCAGATTGGATAAATGTTCACAGCCAGTAGCTTTACTTAGAGAATGAAACTTCCCCAGTGGTCATTAACTGCTCAGTTAACTGTCTGAAGATTTCATGTTATTGTGGGATTAATAAAGCTCACATTAAGAAAGATGAAGTTAATCATGAAGTTGGAGGGGTCCTGCATCACCGGCTCTCACCCACTGTCACTGGCTCCCACCATGAGCGCCTAAAGACCAACGTGAGCCCCGCAGTAAGAATGAGTAGCTGGGAAGCTGAAGTGCTGGGCAGGGATTTGCTAGGTGTAAATCACATCTTCTGAGATCTTTGGATTTGTTGGTTCACACTCCTGGTTCCCATCTTACCCAGAGCTGCAGGGAGAGCCAGGGCTCAGCGGTTGCGGGCCTGTCTCCCGGGAGGGAAGGTGCGAAGTCCTGGCCTTCCACGTGTCTCTCAGAGACCCTCTGGAGCCAGGAGCAGGTGATCAGGCACCCTGGGAGTCGGGGGCTCAGCGGTGGCTGGGGAGTGCCTCACGAGGGGAGGGATCGGCAGACTTCACCACACTCTAGTGTTTGAACCAGGGCAGTTTTGCTTCCTGCAGAGCTGTGAGCAGGCCAGGAGTCCGGGCTCTTTCTGTGGAGAGGACCCCACATGGACTCAGGCCTTCAGGGTTGAGGAGGTGGGCAGTGTGTGTGTGTGTGAGTGTGCGCTTGTGTGTATGCACATGTATGTGTGTGTGCATGTGCACACCTGTGCATGTGTATGTGTGTGGGGTGTAAGCATTTATGTGTATGATATGTGTGTATGTGTAGTATGTGTGTGTGATGTGTGTACCCCTTCCATGTGCATGTGAGGGCACTGTGTGAGTGTATATGTGTATGGTGTTCATGTGCATGTGTGATGTGTGCAGTGTGTACCTGTGATATGTGTGTGGTACATGTGTTAGGTATGTGTGGTGAGTAATATGTAAATATGTGTATGGTGTCTGTGTGCATGTGTGGTATATGTGGTGTGTGTTTGTGATGTGTGTGGTATCAGTGTTATGTATGGGCGCTGTATAATGCCTGTGGTATGTAGGTATGGTGTGTATTCAATGTATGTGTGATATGTGGTATGTGGGGTGTGTATGGGTGTGTGGTACAAGAGATTTGATGTGTGTAGTGTGTGATGTTAGTTTGCAGTGCATGTGTGGTGTGTGTGGTATGAGCCTGTGCTATGCGATGTGTGTTATGTGCAGTTGTGGTGTGTGCTGTGTGGTTTGTTGTGTGTGGCGTGAGTGGTGTGGCATGTGTGATGTGTGAGATGTGACATATGTGAGTGTGTGTGATGTATGGGGTGTCAGTGTGTGGTGCATGTGGTGTGCAAGGTGCCTGGCATGTTTTATGTTAGTGTGTGGTATGTGTGGTGTGAGCCTGTGGCACGTGATTTGTGTTATGTGCAGTACGCTGTGTGTGCTGTGTGGCATATATGGTGAATGTGTTATCTGTGGGTGGTGTGTGATGTGTGTGGGTGTATGGGTGTGTGATGTGTGATGTCAGTATGGTGTGTGGTGTGTGGTATGTATGGTATGAGCCTGTGGTATATGATGTGTATTATGTGTGGTATCTGATGTGTGGTATGATTTGTGTGGTATTTGTGGTGTGTGGTGTGTGATGTGTGTTGTGTGTGTGGCGTGTGATGTGTGTGGTTTGTGGTGTGTGGAGTGTTGTGTGTGTACAATGTGTGTAATGTATGTGATGTGTGGTGTGTGGTATGAGTTGGATGGTATCTGTAGTGTGTTGTGTCTGTGGCATGTCATGTATGTGGTGTGCTGTGTGTGGTGTGAGTTGTGTGGTATCTGTCGTGTTGTGTGATGTGTGTTGTGTCTGTGGCATGTGATGTATGTAGTGTGTGTTGTGTGTGGTGTGTGATGTATGTGGTGTGGTGTGTGATATGAGTGGTTTGGTATCTGTGGTGTGATGTGTGATGTATGTGTCTGTTTAGCGTTCTATGTATGTGGTGTGTGTTTTGTGGTGTGTGGTATGAGTTGTTTGGTATCTGTGGTGTGTGATGTGTTGTGTGTGTGGTATGTGATGTGTGTGGTTGTGGTGTGTAGAGTGTGTGTGTGTGTGCATGTTTTGTGATGTATGTAGTGTGTGGAGTGTTTTTGTATGTGGTGTGTGATGTATGTGGCATGTGATTTGTGTGTATTGTCTGTGTTGTGTGATGTGTGTTGTGTGTGCATTGTGTGATGTATGTGGTGTGTGGTGTGTGATATGAGTTGTGTGGTATCTGTGGTATGTGATGTGTGTGTTGTATAATGTGTGCCTTGTGTGATGTATGTGTTGTGTGGTGTGTAGTGTGTGGTATTAGTTTTGTGGTATCTGTGGTATGTGATGTGTGATGTGTGTGTGGTGTGTGACGTATGTAGTGTGTGATGTGTGGCGTGCAGTATGAGTTTTGTGGTATCTGTGGTGTGTGATGTGTGTGTTGTGTGTGTTTTGTGTGATGTATGTGGTGTGTGATATTTGGCGTGTGTTATGAGTTGTGTGGTATCTGTGGTGTGTGATGTGTGTGTGATGCACGTGGTATGTGATGCGTGGCATGTGGTATGAGTTGTGTGGTATCTGTGATGTGTGATGTGTGGCGTGTGGTATGAGTTGTGTGGTATCTGTGGTGTGGGATGTGTGTGTGGTGTGTGTGGTGGTGTGTATGTGGTGTGTGATGTACGTGGTGTGTGATGTATGGCACGTGGTATGAGATGTGTGGTATTTGTGGTGTGTGATGTGTGTGGTGTGTGTGTGGTGTGTGATGCATGTGGTGTGTGATGTGTGGTATGAGTTGTGTGGTATCGGTGGTGTGTGTTGTGTCTGTGGTGTGTGATGCACGTGGTGTGAGATGTGTGGCGTGTGGTATGAGTTGTGTGGTATCTGTGGTATGGGATGTGTGTGTGATGCACATGGTGTGTGATGTGTGGCGCGTGGTATGAGTTGTGTGGTATCTGTGGTGTGTGATGTGTGTGTTGTGTGTGTGGTGTGTGATGCACGTGATGTGTGATATGTGGCATGTGGTATGAGTTGTGTGGTATCTGTGGTGTGTGATGTGTGTGTTGTGTGTGTGGTGTGTGGTGCATGTGGTGTGTGATGTGTGGCGTGTGGTACGAGTTGTGTGGTATCGGTGGTGTGTGTTGTGTGTGTGGTGTGTGGTGCACGTGGTGTGTGATGTGTGGCGTGTGGTATGAGTTGTGTGGTATCGGTGTTGTGTGTTGTGTGTGTGGTGTGTGGTGCACGTGGTGTGTGATGTGTGGCGTGTGGTATGAGTTGTGTGGTTTCGGTGGTGTGTGTTGTGTGTGTGATGCACGTGGTGTGTGATGTGTGGCGTGTGGTATGAGTTGTGTGGTATCGGTGGAGTGTGTTGTGTGTGTGTGTGTGAGGCACGTGGTGTGTGATGTGTGGCGTGTGGTACGAGTTGTGTGGTATCGGTGGTGTGTGTTGTGTGTGTGGTGTGTGGTGCACGTGGTGTGTGATGTGTGGCGTGTGGTACGAGTTGTGTGGTATCGGTGGTGTGTGTTGTGTGTGTGGTGTGTGGTGCACGTGGTGTGTGATGTGTGGCGTGTGGTATGAGTTGTGTGGTATCGGTGGAGTGTGTTGTGTGTGTGTGTGTGAGGCACGTGGTGTGTGATGTGTGGCGTGTGGTACGAGTTGTGTGGTATCGGTGGTGTGTGTTGTGTGGTGTGTGTGGTGTGTGATGTACGTGGTGTGTGATGTGTGGCACGTGGTATGAGATGTGTGGTATCTGTGGTGTGTGATATGTGTGTTGTGTGTGTGGTGTGTGGTGCACGTGGTGTGTCATGTGTGGCGTGTGGTATGAGTTGTGTGGTATATGCAGTGTGGGATGTGTGGCGTGTGGTATGAGTTGTGTGGTATCTGTGGTGTGGGATGTGTGTGTGGTGTGTGATGTAAGTGGTGTGTGATGTGTGGCGCGTGGTATGAGATGTGTGGTATCTGTGGTGTGTGGTGTGTGATGTGTGTGTTGTGTGTGTGGTGTGTGATGCACGTGGTGTGTGATGTGTGGCGTGTGGTATGAGTTGTGTGGTATCGGTGGAGTGTGTTGTGTGTGTGGTGTGTGATGCACGTGGCGTGTGATGTGTGGCGTGTGGTATGAGTTGTGTGGTATCGGTGGTGTGTGTTGTGTGTGTGGTGAGGCACGTGGTGTGTGATGTGTGGCGTGTGGTACAAGTTGTGTGGTATCGGTGGTGTGGGATGTGTGTGTTTGTGCCAAGCTTCAGCTCACCAGTCGGTAGGGTGGGCATGAGGTCCCCCTGCTGACAGGGCTTCTGGAGTTTGGGATGGGAGAAGGCGTGAAAGCAGCTGCGGGAGGACCAGCGGGAGTGGGGCGGCTTTTATCAGCTTGAGGCTGATCCCCCTCCTGACCCGGCGCGGTGGGGCTGGGTCCCAGGCTGGCTCCCCGCGCTCCCTCTTTCTGTGGTCCCAGGACC